>NC_090271.1:233205982-233508951 GCF_040414725.1 Anabrus simplex
TCCCCTCTCTTCGACATCTTTCTCAACTAGAGCGGTCCATTTTTCTCACGGTCTACTTAGCCATCATTTTTTTCCTTTTACTTCTCTTTCATATTCCCTTCTTGTAGTCATCGTTTTTAAATGGTGGCTAAAATCACTTCAGTCTTGCCTTCTGAATCTTTTGTAGTAGGGAGTCTCCTATTCCCACCACCTCTGAGACTTTTGTTCCTGATCTTGTTCTTCCTGGTCTTCTGTATCATGGTATGTAGGAACTCCATTTTTGCAGCTTGGAGTTCAAAGTGGTCTTGTCTCATTGTGGTAGCTACCAGATGGATGTATAATAGGATTTATATGATGCCAGCTTTCAATGGTACTTGTTTATCCCAAAGCAGTTGTCTTACTTGGTGGTAAAATTGAGTTGTCTTGTTAATGCGATTGCCCACATCACATTATGCAAGGTTGCTTTTTGATACTATTCTACCCAAGATGAGGAACACTGTCCATTTTTGATGTTGTTTAATGTGATTTGTGTTTTATCTTCCCTCTGTATCTACATCACCACCCTGTTCGCCTTGCTGATGTCTAAATCATATCTCAAAACACTGAACTCCATTTCTGCAAACTTTCCTCCACATCATTTTTGGTTTCACTCCAGATGACGTCATCTGTAAAGCTATAACTATTACTGCTATTGAACCTACTTACACAAGAACATTGTTTATCTGGAGTGAGACCGGAACTGATTCCGATTATCGAAAATCCGGAAAAACTAAAAAAACAAATACATTAGGCATCACTTCACTCTGATCATGTTCGTTTTAAATGCTAAGAGACTCTGCTATCACAACCAACTCCCGCACTTTCTCCCTCAGCAGTAATCATAACATCATCAACCCAAAGAAAGTCTTCAGTAGTGCAGTGCGACTGGAACATTCTCCATACATTAGGGAGCAGGTCAACACCTTATTCTTCCTCCTCCCTCTCTTCCTCTGCAGCTAAGAGTTGGGATGATTGCTGAAGAAACCTGCTTTCAAGGAACAATATGAGGAGCCTTGTACAAGGAAAGTTGGCACGCCACAAGGTAGTATTTTAGGACCGTTGCTTTTTACATTGTATATCAATGACATTTCATCTTCTCTAAAAACGTGTAATTAACACCTATATGCTGATGATCTCCAAATTTACTACCATTGCAGCTTAAGCGAATTACCAAACGCAGTAAAATGCATAAATGATGACATGAAAAAACTCGGTGAATATGCTCCCGCAAACAGACTTCTCATAAATCCATCAAAATTGCAAGCTATCATTGTCGGTTCCCAGAAGCTCCTACACAAGATCAATCATTCGATCATTCCTCCTTTACAAATAAATAATAGCACAATTCCGTACAGTAAAACAGTGAGAAATCTTGGGGTGACTATGACTGAAACTGTAAATTGGACAGAACATATCAAAAACATAAGTCATAAGGTGTTTGCTACTCTACACCCACTGAAATTAAACAAAGATATTATACCACTAAACATGCGGCAAAGATTAACACAGACCCTAATTCTTCCTATCCTTGACTACTGTGATATCTTGGTAGACGCTACTAAAGAACAAACTAGGAAACTGCAGCGTATTATGAATTGTTGCCTTAGATTCATTTTTAACCTAAGGTATGATGTGCATATTACTCCTTATTATCAGGCACTGCACTGGTTAAAACCTGATTAAGAGACATGAATATCATATACTTGTCTTAATACACAAACTCCTGCATAGTAACTCCCCCCGGTATATTTCATCTAAACTTCACTTCCTCTCTTCCTTCCATAATCGTAACACTCGCTCGGGCTCCACTTTAGCTATTCCTCTTCACTACTCTTCTGTGTATAATAAATCTTTCATTGTAACCGGATCCAGGCTTTGGAATTCCCTGTCAGTAAGTGTCAGGGGCATTGACTCCTTCCTCAAATTTAAAATATCTTGCTGAGACTTCCTGTTGAGAGATACCGATTGAAGTGTGTATTGGTGTGTATTGTGTGCGTGTGATTGGTAATTGTAAAATTAAAAATTGTTTCTGTTAGTTTTATATAATATAAACGTAAGGGTAGTTGATAAGTGTGTACATTGTAAGTGTATGTGCAAGTGTCTGTGTGAGATAGAAAAGAGGACTGAAGTAACGAGCTAATAAGATAATAAGCTGCATATTGTGTGGATGTGTAACTTAAGCTTAATTTAGGAAATAGTATAAGTAGTGTAATTAGTATAATTAGTAATAGGCAACCTTAATATTATTTATTGTATTGTGGTTAAGTGTAAGAGAGGGCCGTGTGCCCTAACTTCGCCACATGAAAGAAGCCATAATAAATAAATAAATAAATAAATAAATAAATAAATAAATAAATAAATAAATAAATAAATAAATAAATAAATAAATAAATAATGAATCTTGAAATGATGGATAAACAATGAATCCTGAAATGATGGATCTTTTAGAGTATCCATTGGGAATAAAAGTTGCTGCACCAGGCTCTTGCTACAAAGTAACAATGTTGACTGGTCTGGTACATTTCGCATTGTGCATTTTTCCATGCACTGCCTGAAGCACGGGTTATTTTGTAGAGTAGTATATCATCACTAGTAAGGGCTCAACAAAGGTCCTAACTAAATTCTCTCTTTACATCCGGTTGCGTCCTACCTGACAGAAATACCGGTATCAGTTTTCCTTGCCATTTAACAGAAAAGCTGGCCGTGCGCTTTTCTGACGAAATGTGTTGTTGCACTAAAAATTGCGGAGAAATGAACAGTATCTTCTGGCAGAAATTGAAAAAAAAAAAGAGACAGTCCTTCGTTTGGAAAATGATTTACATCGTCATTTTACAGATGGGGACCTACTATCTGGTAGAATTTTAACTCAAAGATACACAGAGCGAATAAATATACAGCATAAACCTAACAGAGGATGCGCTGAAAGCACACACGACTGTTGATTGTTCGTAAAGTACTGAAAGGAGCAGTTTAGCCTAACTGGTGCATCATCATCATCATCATCATCATCATTGAATTTCCGCTCCAGCAAGCTGGGTGTGGGTGTTTACAAGCCTCTTCCAGTTCATCCTGCCCATCCACAGCTGATGTTCTAACTTTTGCTGCCAATTTACATCACGTTTGGCAAGGTCCTTGAAAATTCGCTTTTCCCAATTATCATGAGGCCTCCATCTGGGCCTCTTACTAACAACATTCCTTTCATAGTATGCTCTTGGGGTCCTAATTGGAGCCATCCTTCTCATATGTCCATACCATCATAATCTGCCTTAATTCTCTAAGGTTTCCAGCAGGCTCCTCCCCAATGCAAGTTGTTCCCGAATACTTTCATTCCTTATTTTCTCTCCCCTTGTTTTTTGGAGACATGACCAAAGAAACTTCATTTCAGTGGCCTGTAGGCAACGTTGTGCAGATCTAGTCAACATTGCTGCTTCCAATCTGTATGTTAGAATTGGTATAAGATATGTTTTATACAGCGTGATCTTGCAAGCTTGGGGAAAGAGTCATTCTAAAGTAATTGACCAACGGAGTGGAAGAATTTTGACGCAGCTTGTACTCTATTGCCTATTTCTTGGTTTGTGGTAATGTCAGAAGAAATGAAACTCCCTAAGTATTTGAAGTTATTGATAATGTCTACTTCTTCATTTTTCACTCTCAGGTGGACTGCTTCAGGATTTCGACTCATCACTAAACCAACGGTTTTAGTTCGGCTGATGATCATTCTCATTCTTTCAAATTCTTCTTGCCAAAGATCTAGTTTAGCTTGAACTTCTACTGTCTTACCCCATAGCATAACATCAGCAAATACAAGTAAATTTTTCATTTTCACTCCTTTTACAACCTCATCCATTATAGCAATGAAGAGAAGTGGTGATAGACAACTTCCTTGTTGGACTCCGTGCTTGGTTTCACATAGCTCTTTGTCTCTCGATATAGTAGTTTTATGATATAGATGTTGATTCACATAGGGAACATGAGATATTTGTGCCGAATGAGTAAATTTATAATACCAATATAAATGGTCCGTTATTGGACATTATAAATTCTCCAGCTAACTCATTCCTGGTTGCCGCCCCAGTGTGCTAAGTTGGACTCATCAGTTGGACAGGCAGACATCCATTTTTAGTAATGCGACAATCTCTCAAAGTGCATTGGTACTTTTTGTTTTAAGATTGAGAAATCTATTTAATTGACATCTTGCCTGGTTGGCTATCACATTACAAACCATTATTCTCATAATTATTCCGTATTGAAAATAGCTAATTACTCCTTGTGTAAACTTTGTGATGAGTGCATTGGCACTGCTGGTGGTTCCAAGTAGCCTACGCAGTGGCCTCCACGGTATGCACTAGCAATGTGCCTTGGTAGGTGTGCTATTTACCAACTGGTGAGCCCAACTTAGCACTGGGGTGAAACGCTGGCAACCAGGAATGAGTTAGCTGGAAAATTTATAATGTCCAATAACGGACCATTTATATTGGAATTATAGTTCTTTTACTCGAGCTGTATTCTCATCTGGCCCTTCTTTACGTCTCAGACATTCCCATATTTGCTTACGTTATACATGATCATAGGCCTCAATATCCAAGAATACAACTATAACCGTTTTATTCTTATCCCAGTATTTTTCAAAGAGCATTCTTGTCGAAAAAATTAGGTCTAGTCTTGATCCGTTCACTCTAAACCCACGAGTTCTTCCTCAAGTTTAGTTCAACAAATTTACTGATTTTTCTCTCCAGAATGGCCTCATATTTTTTAACCCATGATTTAGAAGGGTTACGCCTCTATAGTTGTTACACTTCTTTCGGTCACCTTTCTTAAATAGTGGAATTAATCACTCCTTGCCTTCAGTAACTGGGGATTTCATTTTCTTCCCAACTTTGATCTTGTATTTTGTACAACCATTGTATTCCAGGTTATCCAAGTGCTTTGATCATGTCCACACTGAGCTCATCCAATCGTACTACTTATTCTTCATTTTACATATTGCTGTCTCCACTTCCAGCCAGGCCAAACTTTCTACATTACAATTAATAGAGACCAGACATGCTGTCAGAAATTCTATTGGCATGGAGCTTCGCTGACAATCAATCAATCAATCAATCAATCAATCCTGATCTGCATTTAAGACACTCGCCCAGATGGCAGATTCCCTATCTTGTTTTCCTAGCCTTTTCTTAAATGATTTCAATGTCATTGGAAATTTATTGAACATCTCCGTTGGTAAGTTATTCCAATCCCTAACTTCCCTTCCTATGAATGAATATTTGCCCCAATTTGTCCTCTTGTATTCCAACATATTGTAATCTTTCCAACTTTTAAAGAAGCCACTCAAACTTATTTGTCTACCAATGTCATTCTACGCCATTTCTCCGCTGACAGCTCTGGAACATACCACTCATAACACCAATATAAATGGTCCGTTATTGGACATTATAAATTTTCCAGCTAACTCATTCATGGCTGCCAGCGTTTCGCCCTCATGTGCTAGGTTGGGCTCGTCAGTTGGTACCTCGCACACCTACCAAAATTCCCTGTGGGAATCAACATCTATAACATACCACTCAGTCGAGCAGCTCGTCTCCTTTCTCCCACCTCTTCCCAGCCCAAAGTTTGCAACATTTTTGTAACTCTAGTCTTTTGTCAGAAATCACCCAGAACGAATCGAGCTGCTTTTCTTTGGATTTTTTCCAGTTCTTCAATCAAGTAATCCTGGTGAGGGTCCCATACACTGGAACCATACTCTACTTGGGGCCTTACCAGAGATTTTAAGCCCTCTCCTTTACATCCTTACTACAACCCCTAAACACCCTCATAACAATGTGCAGAGATCCGTATCCTTTATTTACAATCGAACCAGTTATTAATTCTGCAAACATGTCTAATATGATCAGAAAGAATGCCTTCCCAAAGCTTACATGCAATGCATGTCAAACTTACTGGCCTGTAATTTTCAGCTTTATGTCTATCACCATTTCCTTTATATACAGGGGCTACTATAGCAACTCTCCATTCACTTGGTATAGCTCCTTCAACCAAACAATAATCAAATAAGTACTTTTGTATCTTACTGTAAATATCATTGTTATCACATGTAAATGTTAATACTTCTTTAGCATTAGTCACTTCTATCTGGACATTTTCCTTGTAACCAAAAATGTTTACATACTGCTGACTGAATACTTTTGCCTTTTGAAGATCGTCACTTACACAGTCTCCTTGTTCATTGATTATTCCTGGAATGTCCTTCTTGGAACCTGTTTCTGCCTTAAAATACCTATACATACCCTTCCATTTTTCACTAAAATGTGTATGACTGCCAATTATGCTTGCCATCATGTTATCCTTAGCTGCCTTCTTTGCTAGATTCAATTTCCTAGTAAGATCCTTCAATTTCTCCTTATTCCACAGCCATCTCTAACTCTACTTCTTCCCAGTCTGCACCTCCTTCTTAGTCTCTTTTATTTCTCTATTATAATAAGGTGGGTCTTTACCATTCCTTACCACCTTTAAAGGTAGAAACCTGTTTTCACATTCCTCAACAATTGCTTTAAACCCATCCCAGAGTCTGTTTACATTCTTACTTTCCGTTTTCCACCGATCATAATTACTTTTTAAAAACTGCCTCCTGCCTGCTTTATCAGCCACATGGTGCTGCTTAATAGTCCTACTTTTAAAACCTTCCTTTCTATCACATTTATTTTTAACTACGACAAAAACAGCTTCGTGGTCGCTAATACCATCTATTACTTCGGTTTCTCTATAGAGCTCATCTGGTTTTATCAGCACCACGTCCAGGATATTTTTCGCTCTAGTTGGTTCCGTCATTTTTTGAATCAGCTGTCCTTCCCATATTAGCTTATTTGCCACTTGTTGGTCATACTTCCTGTCGTTCGCATTTCCCTCCAAACTGACATTTGGTAAATTCAGATCTTCCGCTACAATCACATTCCTTTCCATGTCGTTTCCCACATAGCTGATTATCTTATCAAATAATTCTGAATCCGTGTCAGCACCCTTTCCTGGTCTGTACACTCCAAAGACATCAAGTTGCCTATTATCTTTAGAAATGAGCCTTACACCTAGAATTTCATGTTTCTCATCTTTAAGTTTTTCGTAGCTTACAAATTCTTCTTTCACCAGAATGAATCCTCCCCCTCCCATCATTCCTATCCTATCTCTATGATACTCCAGTTCTGTGAGAAAATTTCTGCATCCATTATATCGTCTCTCAGCCATGATTCAACTCCAATTACAATATCTGGTAAATATATATCTATTAAGTTACTTAATTCTATTCATTTCTTTACAATACTTCTACAGTTCAACACTAACATTTTCATGTCATCCCTACTTGACTTCCAGATCTCTGTACCCTCATCACCGCTCCCTAGACAACACTGTTTCCCTGAATGTACCTCCCTAATTACCCCCCGAAACAAATTTCCTAACTTATTCGTGCATACCACATAACTTCTTTTAAACATTCCATAGAAATTCAAGAAGCTATCTTTGAAATACGATGCCAACGAAATAAATGTTCAACGATTATCTGACAAGACTATGTTTGAACCCATAAAATATGGAGTATATCTAAAATAAAATATTCATTTACATAAAGATATGGGAGTTTTTGTAAAAAAAAACACAAGAATAATGTGCTAACTTATTCCCGGAAGTATGGACAAATATGGAACATCACTCCAAATACCCTAATTCATAAACATACAACGAAATTTTAAATCAAAGAAGTCCGCTATAGTGAGTAGGGCATTTAACGAGAACACCGTTATACCGACAATTTTCGCCAGAGCCTTCAAATTCCTATATTAAGCAGTGTATTATCCTTCAGTTACAGCGAGAACCCTATCACCGACGCGTCCGATATTACGAGGAATTTTTTCCCGGTACCCATATTTATGCACCCCAGCGCTTGTGTTTCATGCAATCGATCACCTTCGGTATCGTTTCCTCACTAGGTCCACTAGTGAGTTTTCTTGTCGCCATTCAAAGGCAATGTCCGAGTCTATTAGTAATACCTGTCATATGCTGTTCCGTAATGGAAATTCAAAATGAACAAGAACCTTTTTGCGTAATAAATGCGTCAACAACGTGCCCGATAACAGTTGTTAACACATTAAAAATAAAGGCTGAGTAAATGATTGCTTAATTTTAATCCTAAATACAGCAATTAAATAAGGATGGAATACACCTCAAGATATGGCAGCATGCATCATTAATTTCTGAGGTTGGTTTATATTTTCTTGCATCTGTTAAATTTCAGAAAGGCTATTATCATGCAATTTATAGCGAGAAGGGTATTTCTCTACGGACGCTAGATATGTTTTCACGATAAATATGGTACAGTTAAGTTAGGTGACGCTGTTTGAATAAGACAACTGAAATGTTTGGCACAAAATGCGATCGATCATCTTTGGCATGGTACAGTTTTCTCGCTATGTGCATTTGCAAGCTCTCTTGTCGACATTCAAAGGCGATGTTGGAGTCTATTAGTAATACCTGTCCACTGCTGTTCTCCAAAGAAAATTCAGAATGAAAGAGGTAAACAAGTTTTTGTAATAAATGCATAAATAATGTGGCCGATAATAATTAACTCGTTAAAAATGAAGGATGAAGTAAACGATCTCTTAATTTTTACATTATATACTGAAATTAAGATATGGCAGAGTACATCACCGATTTCAGAGGATAGTGCATATTTTCAAGCGACTAGTTACATTTCGGAAAGGCTATTCCATATAAGTTTTAGCAAGGAGGTTATTTCTCTACATGCGGTTGAAATATGTTTTCATGATACATACACGATTAGGTTAGGTGACACCATTTGAAGAAGAAAACTGAAATGTTTTCCACAGAAGCCTCTGGAGTAATACCGTAAGACAATTTTTTCTCAGAATCTCGTGTGAAAAATCAAGGTCGTCTTTTGCATTTGCGACCTAACAGTAATGAACACCACTGGCAACTTAACCACTACTTAACAAAACTCGTTGACAATCAACGACTGTCCCTTTACTAAACATCGCTAGCCGCAGTGACCGGTACAGTGGATCTTGGGAAATAGTGGAGAGAGAATGACATTCTATTAGTCTTCTACACAATAGTTTTTCAAATCTGCAGAGTGACATAAAAAAATGCAAGCCTTCGAATTCTTAGGCCACGGCTACTCAGTAGCGGAGTTGTAACGTGTCTACTGTACATGACTTTGAATAACCACAACGTAAATATTCACGGTCAACAGATTTCATTTGTCGAAAACAATTTTTTTTTGTAGAGCTGGTGGATATAACTGTAGAGTAAAATGCAAATTCAATGCTTGAAGTTACTGTCACGATCAATTGTTACCATTCAACAGCCAAGCAAATGACCAAAATCCCTAAATAGGACAGAGCCGATGCATCTCGCCATAATCTCTTGCGCCACTATCGGCGCGCTGAGTATGAAAGTGTTAAACAATCTGAAATCTAGAATAACTGTACAGCTGCAAGAAAATACGGCATAGGCCTAACTAAAGCCAATATTCGGCGTGAACGTGAAGACAAAGATAGCTTACAAATGCGCACTGTACAAAAAATTCATTCAGTGGTCCACAACATGGAAGCTTTAAAGAAGTCGAAGATGTAATTGTGAGGTATGTGCACAAAAAACGCAAGGACGAAATTGCCATACCGCGGCGCAATAAACTCGTTCATTGATCTTCAACGCCCGCGATTAGGCCTATACATCGCTAGCTGCTGAAGTTGGCCGAACCCGGCAAGTAAGACGTTCGTGTGGCGGCAGCCACTGTGTGAAAGTACCGTTAACAATTTTATAGTAAGCAAGAATGTTTTCCCGATTGATCGCCGTATTGTAGAGAGGCGTGGAATAGGTATTGCGGGCAAATTTTCAACAGGTTCCCTTCGATATTATAATGCCAATTTTCAGTTAATGGTTATTAAATGCGCTAAAGTAAAGAATAATTGTGCAGCCGCAGAAGAATACGCCATATCTAAATCCGATGTTCGGCGTCTAAAAATAGTCAAAAATGCGTACTGTATAGGAAAGGCATTCATATGCTTTTACAAAGCACTTTTTATGACTGATCTGAATTTTTTGAAGGAAAAAAGTAGGGGTCGTCTTGGATTCAGGGAAATACGGTACCATAATATTTTCAGAATGAAATTAAACACACACTTTCACGTAGTATCGGATTCGGAATAATAACAAACAAGTAGGCCGTAGTGTGGACATTACCCGCGAAAATGCAATTTGAACAAACTGATTGCTGTTTCATACTGATTTTAATGTGCATGGGGGTTTTCCCGAACTTTACAAATAATTCGATATAACGACAATCCGTTATAGCGAATACATTTTTCGCTGTTAAGAATTCTCACTATAACGGACTTCTACTCTAATGTATAAAACTCTACCTTTCGGATAGACACAAAGGAGTAAGATATTTACTGAGACCGCAGTATCCTGATATCGAACTTGAATTTGATGTTTGGTACATATCAAAAAGTCTAATGGAAAAGATGAAAGCTCTTGATAGAAAACATCCAGAAGTTCAGGCGAGGAAGGCCAGTATAATTATTTATGGTGGGCAGCACATAATAAATTTACGTCAATTTTGCATAACACAAAAAATCAGCACAAGTGATTGGAAAACGCGAATGGAAATCCTGTGAGCATAAGAGGAGGAAGACTAAAAGAAAATGTGGATTAAAGGAAATTCAAGTACATATAAAGCCTTGAATACAATAGTTTCAGATAAATATTTTTTTAAACGTGGAACATTAACACTGGAAGCCTAGAAATTTATCACAATCTTCGTCTGAAATATGCTCCTAAAAAAAGGAGTTAATTTCTCATACAGCGGCCTAAAGCTCAGGTCTACGATTGCTACATTGGGCCATAATTGGAACATAAAAAAATTGGAAAACCTAGTTTTTTCTTTTGCTAGTTGCTTTACGTCGCACTGACACAAACAGGTCTTATGCCGACGATGGGATAGGGAAGGGCTAGGAATGGGAAGGAAGCGGCCGTGGCCTTAAGGTACAGCCCCAGCATTTGCCTGGTGTGAAAATGGGAAACCACAGAAAACCATATTCAGGGCTGCCGACAGTGGGATTCACACCCACTATCCCCCAGATGCAAGCTCACAGCCGTGCGACTCTAACCGCATGGCCAACACGCCCAATAAATTGAAAACCAGTACCAAAATCCAGCCTGGGCGTTAAAACAGATATATGAGGATTCAAGCGATGGGTGGAAGGCAATAATGATTTTTTTAAAAGAGAACTCTAACAAACGAACTATAGAAGAGCCTCACCTGAAGCTCTAGCAATGGATCTGTCACTGCCTAAAAACAACCACTCCAATATCTCGACCTTCCAAGGACGACCTGATCAAGAAACACTTCTCATGATTTCTCTTGGAACAATAAATGAATTAACCTCCTGCGTATCATGTATATTTATTATATATTAAACAATCTTTAGCAAACACATTATTCTACTGTTTTAATTTACAGCCGGAAGCCCACATAGGAGCCATTGGGTGCCAGAAATGTGTTTCTAATGGTGTTAACAACATATGATGGTATCACAACTCTGTTCTTTTTACCAACTGCTATCCATGAATTTACCCAGGAAGTGAAATGTTTGTAACAAATAAAACATCACGTTTTATTTGATGAATTTAAAGTTGCCAGTAAAAGTTTCTTTGTTCTGTGCTTTGTTTTTAAGCTCACATCATTGCTTGACATTGTCAGCACTTCATGGCCTAAAATAAGTGTTGTACACGAGGGATTTCTTGTTATACATACAAATTTCTCGGATGTTGTTGCTTTTACATTGTTTAATTCACAATAGCATACATTTTTCCATTCATACCCATGATGGTACACTCATTACATTTACACCAAATTCATGGCCTGGCACTTTAGTATATTCATGTCAAAATCTGCACCTGAATGGACATCAGTAAACGTTGCTTGTTCTGGCGCAAACTGATATGGATGAATGTTATTTACATCCATTACAAGTCAAAATAAGCCTCCTAACAATGGCAACAGAACACGGCAGTAGCAGATGGAGTGCGAGAAAAAAACCACACTAGTTTATGCACAGTGCCAATGTTGCCAGGTAGACTCGACAGCGCGGTGATATTACTAACAGTGACTACTTCTGCACTAACTTGAGAGTGGTTGGATGTAGAGGCACCGGTTTAACGGATTGTTAATAAATTCCCCTATTACATATTTAGCAACAAATAATGAAATAAGAGATTTTGTGTCATGTTCTACTTCAAGAAAAATTATGGTTAGCCCGTTTTGCGTGCATCCATTCATTTGCATTGAAGATCTGACAATCAAAAATGAAGTATGCATCCCTCCCACAAATTTTGAGAGAGAGGTAAATCAAAACAAAAACATACTTGCAAGCAAGCTGTTGGGGAAATGCAAGCAACATTTCACCAGTCATTTAGGTTTTGTTAATTGTAATTCCTTTTCAATACTGCTATAGCTCTTAAGAGAACATCTACCTGGCAATTCTGCTAGGTTGTCTCCTTGTGTTCTGGTCATAAATAAAGTCTAGGTACTAACATTATTACAACCGACAAATTTCATTATAATGGTCTGTATTGATGTAATTGGACTAAGAACTTTATATAAAGTTTTTAGGTAGTAACATGGCACATCATCATGCTTTAAGACTGCATAGAATTTTGCATTACCTCACAATCACTTCTTTTTTCTGGTCTTCTGGGTCCAGGTATCCTTTCATCAACAGGAACTTCCCCAGCGAACGTATATCCAGGCAGCAGAGAACTCCATGGTGCTTGATTTCCAAAATTGCATTCAAACTTCACATTCTTAGTGAGAACATGAGGGTATAGTGCATTACCCTGCAAAGCTGATCTTGAAATTTCATAAGCAACTCCCTGAGATTCACCGTTCACACTGAACGACATAACAATAGGATCACTGTTCATATCCTGTAAAAGATAGGATATCATTATTATATGTACACTCGCACAAGCTTTGAAACAGTGATGCCAATAAAATTATAGATACATAGAACATACTTACAGTTTTACCCTGCTAGTGCAAAAGGCATATCTTATAGCTTGAATTATCTTTTACTCATTTAATGACCATAACCATGTACATTCAAATAATACCAAAAGATTTAACCTCCTTATGCACATAATTTCCCACTGTGTACTCATATGTAAAG
This sequence comes from Anabrus simplex, assembly GCF_040414725.1. NCBI lineage: Eukaryota > Metazoa > Arthropoda > Insecta > Orthoptera > Tettigoniidae > Anabrus > Anabrus simplex. The sequence goes on from NC_090271.1 coordinate 233,219,239, forward strand.
CCACATATCTTAGTTGTGAGAACAAGGAGAGCTAGTATATGTACTCCAAAGAGCAAGTATTCAATACGATAAACTTCATCATAATTCTGTATTGACAATGATACAGAAAATGGTAATATAATTATCCATAATACGTCAATTACAATGTACAGTATAACCCTGAATTTGTGTGACCTTGATTTAGAGTAAACATTTAGCGGAATAAATTTCAAGTCCCGAAAATCATTCCATAAGGCTGAAGATTGGAGTGGATCAATGTGGATACACGCGAGTGGATGATCTATGTCACATCAGACACTCGATAGAAAATACGAGGGCTTTGTTTTAAGCGAGGTTGGGTTGACTGAGTGATGCGTCAACAAGTGCCTGTGAGTGTGTTGCTACCAGTAAATTTTCTGGGACACTATAACCACGTGTAGCAAGCCTATATAAGTATGTACGCATGTGCGGCAAGTCATTCTAATTCCGATTCTGTATGTGTTTCTCATTCAGAATGGTGCGCGGGAGCTACATACTTAATGGAAATTCTAAGTTCCCATGAAGGGAATTAGATTCTTTTCCACCAATAGAGCATATCAAAAATCAGATCAAAAATCAGATGTATGGCTTTTCCAGCGTTTGCTCTATTAACCAGCGTTTCGTCTTAGGTCTGACACTAGACTCTTCAGAGTGGGATGTGTCAGATCTTACCCACTGACGCTGGGGTGTATGCAGGTGAACTTATCAGAAGCTTATTTATGAAGCACAGTCTGATAACTGCATACGGGAGATAAAACTCCACAATGGAACCAATGCCCGCCTAGCAATTCCAAATGGAAATTCTAAGTTCCCATGAAGGGAATTAGATTCTTTTCCACCAATAGAGCATATCAAAAATCAGATGTATGGCTTTTCCGGCGTTTGCTCTATTAACCAGCGTTTCGTCTTAGGTCTGACACTAGACTCTTCAGAGTGGGAGTGTGGAGTTTTATCTCCCGTATGCAGTTATCAGACTGTGCTTCATAAATAAGCTTCTGATAAGTTCACCTGCATACACCCCAGCGTCAGTGGGTAAGATCTGACACATCCCACTCTGAAGAGTCTAGTGTCAGACCTAAGACGAAACGCTGGTTAATAGAGCAAACGCCGGAAAAGCCATACATCTGATTTTTGATCAGATTTTTTATATGCTCTATTGGTGGAAAAGAATCTAATTCCCTTCATGGGAACTTAGAATTTCCATTTGGAATTGCTAGGCGGGCATTGGTTCCATTGTGGAGTTTTATCTCCCGTATGCAGTTATCAGACTGTGCTTCATAAATAAGCTTCTGATAAGTTCACCTGCATACACCCCAGCGTCAGTGGGTAAGATCTGACACATCCCACTCTGAAGAGTCTAGTGTCAGACCTAAGACGAAACGCTGGTTAATAGAGCAAACGCCGGAAAAGCCATACATCAGATTTTTGATATGCTCTATTGGTGGAAAAGAATCTAATTCCCTTCATGGGAACTTAGAATTTCCATTTGGAATTGCTAGGCGGGCATTGGTTCCATTGTGGAGTTTTATCTCCCGTATGCAGTTATCAGACTGTGCTTCATAAATAAGCTTCTGATAAGTTCACCTGCATACACCCCAGCGTCAGTGGGTAAGATCTGACACATCCCACTCTGAAGAGTCTAGTGTCAGACCTAAGACGAAACGCTGGTTAATAGAGCAAACGCCGGAAAAGCCATACATCTGATTTTTGATCTGATATTTGAGCTACATACTTTGCGCAGCTTCCTATACCGTCTACTATTGTTCGTATCTTTTACAGAGTGAACATGGTATAATCACAGATGTAACGACTTTCCAGCTTTGCGGTGGATGTTCTGGAAAAGACTCTACTAAGTGTTTGATACTCAAACTCTGTATAATAATTAGGCCTATACTACAATTCTTGAGAAAGGAATTCATCGTCGGCCAAGCATCCAGATTCAGTTGGAGAAACGTGAGACGTCACACACCCTGTGCAGCAATCGGGAAGGACTCAAGACGTCGATGAAGAAGTGTGTAGATAAGCTTAGGGATGCTCTTCGTAAAGAAGGTTGCATCCGCACGTAGAGAAAGTCGTCGTACTTTTCTTTACCAGATTAGGATTTTCTTCCGTAACAGTAGAGAGTGCAGTGGGACTCTTACCTGGAGGTATGTTAGATGTATATAGTGAAAATGATTTTTGTTGGTTTTTAGTTGTCCGTATATTTGCCCTTTGTAAGCGGCAAACACGAGCTGGTCTCGTCAACTGATTTTTTTTGTATGTGGTTTTTAGTTGGCTGTATATTTGCCCTTTGTAAACGGCGAACAGGAGTTGGTCTCATCAAGTGATGATTATTGTGGTATTTGTCATATATATTTTTTATAATTTTGCGAGTAAAGTCATGGAATGAAACTTGCACTAAATCTGTAATCAGTAGAGTAAGGACAAACCTGGCATGCTATCCAAATTTAATTTCAGTGGTTAAACAGCAACAGGTAAGGTTGTAAAGTAAGTCTGGAGCTTTGTCAGCCTGATCACCGTCGCCTTGGGAAAGAGAGTTGCTCATTGCTCTACAGAGTTAATTAATCCTGCAATTGTTTTGCGGGTGGCGCCCAAACTTGTTATTTATACTTATTTTAGTCACCGTTTATTCATTTGATAATTTCAATAGCTTGCAGATGTTACAAACATTCCTATATTAATTTTTGCAATATTCTTCAGTTACAACGAGAAGCCGTTTACCGATTCATCCGTTATTACAGGCACATTTGGGCGTGTTAGTTTTTATCTGTTATCAATATTCAACACACTACTCCAGCGCTTATAGTGAATGCGATCGATCATGTTCCGTATCGATTCCTTGTTATGAACGAGAGAGTTGATCCTGAGAGAGCCAGAGCTCTTCTCACAACTCCGACTGGTGTAAACGAACATCGACCGGGTGAGTTGGCTGTGCGCGTAGAGGTGTGCAGCTGTGAGCTTGCATCCGGGAGATTGTGGGTTCGAATCCCACTGTCGGCAGCCCTGAAGGTGGTTTTCCGTGGTTTCCCATTTTCACACCAGGCAAATGCTGGGGCTGTACCCTAATTAAGGCCACGGCCACTTCCTTCCAACTCCTAGGCCCTTCCTATCCCATCGTCGCCATAAAACCTATCTGTGCCGGTGCGACGTAAAAAAAAAAAAACCACCACATCGGGAGAACATGTTTCCGCAATAAGTGCAATGACAGCAGTAGTTAACTCCTTAGAAATAATGGCTGAAGTAAACGATTGCTTAATATTAATACTAGGTACTGAAATAAAATTAAAATTTGATACTTCTACTTCTCAAGACACAGCAGTGTGCATTACTAATTTCAGAGGTTAGGTTATGTACTTTCGCATCCAGTTTAATTTCAGAAAGGCTGTTCCAAGTAAATTTATAGTGAAAAGGTTATTATTTTACAGGGAGCTTGAAATAGGTTTTCATAATATGTGCGTGGTAAACCTAGGTTAGGTGTCACCGTTTGAAATAAGAAAATGGAAATGTTTGCCACAAGCCTCTGGATAATGCTATTACAATTAAGAATGAAACTGAATATGTGCGTTCAGACCACGGGAATTAGAAAATACGCGCTAACGAGTAAGGCGCTGCTTGGAAAACATCCATGAAAATGTTAAAACAAGCCAATTGCTGTTTCATACCGATTTTAATATTTATTTTTTTTGTGCGAGTTTGGTATCTTGAGCAACTTTTATGCAAAATCATGTATAATGTTAGAAGAACAACCTAACCGAAGCGGTTTTGCAATCACCGACAAAAATGTGTCAAATGGGAGGGTTAACCACAGGCTCACCATTATCAGGAATAATAGCAAACAGATTTCTTAATAGCACCAAAAACAATTTCTTAACCAACTACGAGACGTAGAGGGAGACAAAGTTTTAAGAGGCGTGCAACTACACTGACCGGCAAAATTAATGATCACATAATTTTCTATGGAAAAAGCATGTTAAATTATGAAACATTTGTTTTATTATTTACAGTGATCATTTTTATGAAAAAATTATAGAAGTAATGTTATCTGTCTGTTATTGCTACTCTTATTTAGATAACCTTTTTCATGAAAATAATCAGTGTAAGTAATAAATTTTTCACAATTTAAGTTTTTTTATTTGAAAATTCAAGTGATCCATAAAGTTTGCCAGTCAGTTTAAAAGAAGCTATAGAGCCGGTTACAAATAGCGGATTATGGAAGCACTTAGTTAATTCGCAAAGGCAGGCTTGCAGACTGAATGCTAAAATGCGTGAGTGTACAATGAAGATGCATGTATGAGATAATGATCCACCATCTAGCAAACGCATTTTCTTATGCATGTCCTTCAGTTGGGATCGACAAATAGCATAGGTTTGTCATCTGATGATAGAGCAAAGGAAAAATTTGTTTGGACGTTCCCAAGCATTTATTTTAATAAATTTATTTATAGGGTAGATATCTCCTTGTTTTATTGCTGTCACTGTGTAGTAAATAATGTATGATAATACAATTTATGTTAATACAGTACAGGCAAATGGTGTGCTTCCTACTGAAAGGTTATAAATATCGGGTCCCTGTAAAAACGTTAAATTGACGTTCTACTGTACATAAATTATACCGAAAATCGTTACATAGCTAGTACGGCATGTTTTGGCCTCCTTAGACCATCTTCAGGTACATTAAATATTATAAGACGAAATGTATATTTTTCTGAAAGAATCAATGTGTCACATCAGATTCTTACATTCTGACGTGATAAAAAATTTATATATGCTTATAGTGTATTAAAATGTTTTTCCAAACATCCTGAGAACAGAGTCATAATGTTGTGACCTGAAAACAACTCGTGTTTAAATTGGATCCATAGTTCTTTGAGCGTTAAAAAGTCTGTAATGTATAGCATAAACACAGTAAAAAGTTTATTCTATTCTATTGGAAGTTGCATGTGCTTTACCTAATAAATTTCAAACACCTTGAATAAAAACCAACATGTGAAGTTCTATATTCTAGAAAGTAGCTTGTAAGAATATGATGTAGCATTCTGTTTATTTTATTTACATAGTTTACGCCCACATTGGAGTGCTTAAATCAAACCCAAATACATTTATGTTAACAAAGAATTAACTGAAGATTTAGCTTGCATCATCTTCCTTTCCCAAAACCTCTTCATTCTGGCTGACCTGGCTGCCCTTTCTTCATCAGATATGACATTGTTTGTGTTGTACAGTTTTTAATGACAATCTTATTTGTTTGTTCTTGAGAATCCTTTTTTCTTCTCTATTTTCAATTTGCTTCGTTGTAATATTCAGCTCTTCTAAATCATTCTGAACTTCTTTAAACCAATTATTTTTTGTTTTACTTTTCCAGAAGTAATTAAATAGTTGTTTTATTATCCTATTATCATATAATCTAGAAAGATGACAGAAAAAGGCAATTCTTTTTCTCATTGTATCTATTATAGATTCAATTTCCCTATAAACCACTGCATTAGGCAAATCTCCATTGTCCATCCCCCTGATGTTTTTTATTAATGATTGTTCTGAGTATCCTTTTGTCAACCTTTTGCAGTGTATCAGTTGTTGCTTTAGTGTTCAATTTAAATAGTGTTTCACAAGCATAAGTCGCTTCAGGTTTAATGACGGAACAGTAACGTTGAAGTTTGGCATTTATTGAAAGATTTTTTCTTTACGTTGGCCATGTAATTCGTTGTGCTTTTTTAAACTTAAATGTTCTGCTTCCTACTGATGACTTTTCATTGGAGTTCCAAGTTATAATTTCATCAAAACATTTAAACTTATTCACAATTTTAATTTGTTTGGTATTGGCTAAGGTAATGGTTGGTGCTGTAACAGGTAAGGTTGGCATTATTTCTGTTTTTTCATATGAAATTTGCAATCCAACTTTTTCTTGCTATGTTATCAAGTTCTTCTATTTGCAATTTAGCTTCTTCCATATCATTAGCAAGTAGTGCAAGATCATCAGCGAATGCTAAACAATTGAGGGCCTGTACTACGACAACCAGATAAAAGTGCGGTTAAAATTTATGCGGCAGTTTGCACATTTATCTGGAAGTTTCGTTTATCTGCATTCTGGGAGAATATTCTCAAGGTTAGCTATGCCGAAGTTGCAGAGGCAGTTAACGCTCTTATCTGGGACTTCGCTCCTATTGGGGACGCTACTGTAAGAATCAAGATGGCTACACATCAAGATAAATCTACATCTGCATGATATTGTACGAAATTTAAGTTGTTACAATGTAATCTATGTATATATTTATAAAAGTATGTCATGCTTCCTGTCCACCTATCACAGAATTCTTAAAAGATTTCCCAATCTAGCATGTTGTTGCTACTGACTATATAAGTTGCACACAAGCAAGTCACCAGCAAGCTTTATGGGTAGCCATGGTCGTAAGGGCAACATCGTTTGCTACTGTGCAGTTCTTTGTGGGTTTGAGTCTCAATAGCGCAGTATATTTTTACCTTCTAAATGTTAGTCGGTAGGGTAGTAGAGGTGATTGTACACATTTCCTAATCATTAGAATGCGTGTCAAAAGCGAGGGTTCTATTCCAAATCTATCCGCGACGCATGTATGGAGTAAAGGTATAAGACGTTGTTCATGGCGATTCGTCCGTCGAATGAGGATGTTAAGGAGGTTATATTTCTTTGACTTCATAACACTAAAGCGAGATAAATGCTTGCCAGTTACTATTCTCACTTTGTATTGAAAAAAAAGAAACTACTTATTCAATGAGCAAGGAATAAATTGAATTAATAATCAAATTAATGATCCTACGCTGCATCAGTGGCATTAATAATGAATATAAACTTTACTTTCACTGTAACGCGCATCCTCGTAAATAGTATTAGACAAAAAAAGATACATAACCTGAATCTTAGCTTTTGCATCCAGGTTACATTCTCAGTCTTTTTATTTTCTATAACAGTTTCCTTACATAGCTAATTAATTTTAACATTTCTTCGTATGTGTAGATTTCAGTCCTAATTCTGTTTTTGACCTGAACTTCCACATTACAGCTTAATAAGAGTCTGATATTGGATTCTATTAATACCATTTCAAAAGGAATAGAGCTAGACAAACGAAAACACCAGGGAACACGTACACCACCGCTCTAAATTTCACTATATTTTCAGTAACCTTATTACCAACACAATAAAAATGTAACTACATCTTCCGCATTACAATACCGCCGTTAAAATCGATTGGTAGTACGCAAGAAAATATTTAACTTCTGGTTTGCAAAACTACAGCCTACGTATCTGGCTGTTTACCTGACAGTCGTAGTACAGGCCCTTAGTCTTATTTTTCTGGCAATCTTGATGTTAGGTTGACACATCTTATTCCATTCCCGCATGATTTTTTTTTCCAAAACACAATTAAACAATAATGGTGAGAGTCCACCTCCCTGCCGAAGTCCAGTATTAATGTCAAATGGCTTTGGGAGTTCATTTCTAAATCTGACTTTAGATTTAGTGTTCTTAAGGGTAATTCCAATAAGGCGAATAAGTTTTGGATGTAAACCAAATTCTTTTAGGATATTAAATTATGACTCACGATGGATACTATCATACGCCTCTTTAAAATCAACAAAAGTGATAACTAACTTTTTGTTTCTAACCCTGTGATGCTTCATGCTTTAAACTGATAATTTGATCTGGACAACTTCTCCCTGGACGAAAGCCTCCTTGGTATTCTCCAAGTTCACAGTGAAGTTGTTCTTGAATTCTCATGTATAATAACTTTGAAAAAATTTTGGAAGTGATATCCAGCAATGATATCCCCCGATAATTGTTGGGATCTGATCTATCACCTTTTTTATGTAAAGGGTGTATTATCGCCATATTCCATTCTTCAGGTATTTTTTCAGTATTCCAAATGTCTATGAGGTATTTATGTAAATTTTGAATGGTTTGTGTATTAGCATTCTTCCATATTTCTGCAGTTAGTTGATTCTCCCCTGAAGCTTTGTAATTCTTAAGTGAATCGATGGCTTTCAACACTTCACTGTAATCTGGTGGTATAACCTTTTCTAATGGTGTTTTTTTTTTTTTTTTTGAATGAAGGTCGTACTCTAGGTATTGTGTTGGTTCTTCGCTATTAAGTAATTCTTGAAAGTATTGACCTAAAACTTCTGCATTCTCTTGGTTACTATGTGCCAGTTTTCCATTCGTATTTCTCATCATAAGTGTTGGTGGAGTATAGCTCAATTGGTATTGTCGAAACGTTTTATAAAAATCCCTCGTCTTGTGTTGTATGAATGCTTCATCTATGGCATTTAATGATTCTTTGTGATAATTTCTCTTAACCCTTCTGATTTCTTTGGCTGTTTGTTTTCTAGCATTATTTAGTTCTTCACGGGACTTTTCTGTTCACTTTTGTTGATCATTCAACCATGCTTTGTACCTGTTTTTAATCGCTGTGTCACACTCCACATTCCATCAAGCATGTTTCTTTCGTTTTTTAACAGGAGCAATTTCTTCAGCTATGGTTTTTAATTTTTCAATTACCGTCCCAAAATTGTCGCTTAGAGGAGTTTTAGACCTTTCAAAATACAGTTTATTATTAATTAAATAACTAGGGTCATACTTCTTCCTCCTATTGGATTTGGATACTTTGTTCTTTTTTGGCATTAATTTTATTTTAATATGGAAATATAGTGATCTGAATCTATGTCTACCCCACGGAGTACTTTCACATTATAAATTTTGTGTATAAACTGTAGTTGTATCAACTGTGTTGACAATATATTACCATACATTTTATACAACATAAGAGCAAGTGTTTAGGGTAGTAAAGTAAGAAGAGCAGAGACACACCAAGCTCAGAGAATCACTGAACAGTGTACTCTTGTTAGCATGCCTTTAAAGGGACTAAAAAATGTAAATGTCATATGCAGGATACTGTAGTATTGCATAAATAAAAAATAACCACACAAAAAAATCGCACAAATTATTGTGCGTTTAGACTGGTCATGCGATAAAATTTTCCACAGATTTAATTACGTTACAGACTGAAATACATATGCAGTAGATTGCTTTTTATTTTTTTCATCCTAACTTATATATGACTGAATCCATCTCCGTTGATACAGCCATATCATAATCACCAATAACACAGCTCAACACAAATAATCCAAAAGTATTCATCCTTCCACGGCATTGGACAACGTATACACCAATGAGTCAATGTTGGTCCAAATTCATATTCTCCATCATTACTTTCCCCTTGCAGCCTCTTGCATGTATGTTGATAGAAGATTTCAACGATCGTCGTAGACTGATAAACCAGAACACTGTTGAGCTTGTGCCGTGTCAAGAAAAGAAGATGGGGTCCGGTACACAAGCCGGCTATCTCCAGATCGGGTCTCAAATTTTTTAACCTAAAGGGCGAATTCTACTATGTCCAAAAAAGGAACTTAGATGCAAAAATTAAGAGTTTTTGTAATTTGTACGTAATTATTAAATGCCAATATGTGCCAAGCGCTACGGCTCTCTTGCCAGGGTAGCCATGTTGATGACGTCATAGTTCATCCCATCAACCTCTGGAAGGTCAGCCATGATGAAACTATGACGTCACGAGGCAACATCTGACATTTAAATGTACATACAAACAAAACTAAGCATCCCATGGGTTACAGCAGAAAATGAGCACAGCAAATCACAGAATGCACACCTATGATAGAAAGGTACTGGGTAAAACTGTACATTCCGCATCCGAACGTTTATAACAGTATAAGGAAGGGAACACAATGCAAATAACCGGCGTAAACACAACGCAAACAGCCTGCATACCTATGATATACATTCACCTCTAGGACAAACTTTACCTTCCGCAGCCCACCCGGTATATAACATTATACGGACGTGAAACGAATATACATTGTACGTGGAATTCCTTGTAGAGCAGGAATGTAGGCCTAGGGCCGCCCCGCCGCTTCGAAACAGTATAAGGAAGGGAACACCATGCAAATAGCCTGCATAAACGCCATGCAACCTGCCGGCATACCTATGATATACATTTACTTCCAGGCAAAACTTTACCCAATGGGCATAACATTATCTGGACGTGGAACGAATGTACATTGTACGTGGAATTCCCTTTCGAGGAGAGATGTAGGCCTAGGGCCGCTCCGCGGCTTCGACCCCGCTACAGTACATGGCACATGCACACAGTACCAATAGGAAGTAGTGTGTTCTAACGGTACTTACCGACTAATACAGACGGTCCTTTTGGTATCCATTGCAGGTACGGCCGGCCATCGTCTACGAAGCCAGCTAGCATACGTTAATATAACAGCACTCACGGGGTTCGTTCCATCGCATAACACAACAAGCCTTCAAACACATCGGCACAAGACTTCCACAACAACTATAACTACAAGAACAAACATACACGAGAGAGGTGTTGCCACCGACTACTTCTAAATACAAGCTCGAGACCTGCTGTTTGCTATATTGAAACTTGCCATAGTATATCACAAGTTGGGATACATAACATAACAAAATTTCTTCATGACAAAGGCCCATATCAATAAGACGTACACCAGTTTCAGAATGTTCTCGAAGATTACCTTACGCAACTAAAATTCAACATAACTTAGAAGCAAAGGAACTGCACAGAGGACAGAAGAATGGAATCTATATAGCATGAATTGAAAATTTTAAAACAAGTGTCTACCTATACGTACCATTTTAATGTGTTGAAACTTTTTAAATGTTATATATTTTGGCCTGTGTGTTTTTAATATGTTTTACATAGTCATGTTCTATTTGTAACCTTTTACCCTGACTACTGATATTTTAATTATATGCTATTGTATACATTTCCATCCCCCATTAGACATCCGGATGCCTAATACAATAACAACTTGTGTATTGTCTAATGGCTAAACAAAACATGTACTAGCTGATGATGGCCGTTAAAGGGCCGAAACCGGTACTAGCTTAATCTATTAAAATAAATTGTGTATTGAATGGTGGAAAAACACATTTCTTATCTATACAATAATACACCTACAACACACATAAACCGCCACGGAATGTATGAATCAGTCGTTCCGGGGTTAAGTACATGATATCGCACAATGTGAATATACGAGCCATTAAGGAAATAAATATCCGAAACGTGCATTGACAGTACCGGCACAGGTTTCACGACCACGTGGTAATGGCGACTGGAGCTCCCGCGAATCAATGCCCCTCCACCTTCAATCTACATATCGTCAGAGACGTACCAACCTCAGGAACCTAACCACCTGGCGATAGAGGACATGCCGTGACGACGTATGGAACGGCTGCCTGTTTCAACAGCATTGAAGCAGAATGCACGACGTTCACATAATATAATAAGCAGCGTACTCACCTTCTACTCCTAACAGCACTACTTACCTTTTGATTGGCGACGAACGGACATCATATGATTATTGTTTCCCGAATAGTTTTAGGCCCACATCTCACCTCTACAAGGACTTCCAAGTAAGATTTGCATTATTTCCACTTCCTTATAATGTTATACACGTTGGGCTAGGGAATGTATAGGTTTACTTAAAGTAAATGTATATAATAGATATGCATTCCCGAATAGTTGTACCTAAACTATTCACACGTTGTATACGCCATGATTATGCATTTTCTGCCATATTCCTTCATGTGCCATGGATATGTACATATTTCGATGCACCCACACACATCGGGACAGGTGGTTTTACGCCCCCTTCGTTGCGCGCTGAGGGGTTGGCGGCCCTGTGTGACGTCACAGCTCCCGTCGCCATTACCAGGTGTACCACATGAGTTATCTATAGAGGAACAGGGGGGCGTGACGTCATAATTATGACATCACGATCATTTTTCTTGTCCACGGTGAAATGCTAAATAATTAAATTGGCGGCGCATGCGCAGTAGCAAAAATTCGGACTTAGTTTTCGGATATTAATTCCCTGTCTCTCTCTTACACCCTGTGAAGTCAGGTATGACGTCATCACCCTTCCGTCACCAAGTAAACATGGTCGCCATGTGCTCTACCCGTCCTATATAGTGTCTTCTTCAGTGTTCTATATGGCAGGTAATAATGCAAAAACCTAGTATTTTCGCACCTCAACTCCTTCCTTGTAGCCTAATGGACATATTTAACAGCATATGTCGGCGCCTACGAGTGAACTGGCGATAGCCGGCTTGTGTACCGTAACCAGAAGATGAAACTCCCTGAGTCATAAGTTATGAATTTCATTGTGGTCCGTATTGACAATTGATCACTATCAATTTTTAGAATAGGTGGACCCTTCCTACCCTTTGATAGAAACACTTTACGTTTTGCAGAGAACTTTACTCCACGTTATCAGAAGAAAATCTCGACTGATCACAAGGAAGACTTCTCTACAATAACGAGGGCTTGAACTTAAGATTGCTTTAGTGTTGGTTGCTGTAGTGGTACACTCATTTGTCACCAGGTTGCGCACTGTATGCTGGCACAGCGCCAATATTCCAAGCAGGAAATGACAACATTAAGGCTGTGCGATCAGTTCTGCTGTCAGTCCGGAGGCAAGTGATGGCAGCACCGTCGCCGCTCGCTAGCTGTTGCATGTGTGTTAGTGATGTGCACTACCCTTCCCTCACCCCCTTCTGCTCTTACTTTTCATTCAATGTCTGTCTTTCTCTCTGTTTGCGTTGCCTTGTTTCTGAGGAACACACACCATACCTGCTTCCCGAGCCTTAAGACCGCCTTGTATGCGCACTGCCGTCCAGCACACACATCCCCTCTCCAAAAAAAGTCTGCGTGTTATATGATGATAAGATTGTCATACATTCCGATTGTGAAGATTACAATTCAAAGTTCTACTGATCATAAACATTATTTATTCGGCGATTATAACTTAACATTCTATAAACGAAACACAAGCGTAGGTTATTATGAGCAAATATTTTTCTGAAAAAATATTTCAGATTTACAAAAATAATTTACATACAGTAGAGTCTCGCTCAACCGACCTTCGCTTATCCGACACTCCGTGTTATCCGACACTGGTAGTCTTAATTTGAACTTTAGGTGGATGCAATTCTGGGACACGGGGTGTGGAGGGTGCGACTGTGGGACAAGCACTGGCAGTCATGCGGTAGGATTGTTCAATGTAGTATTGGTTGGGTGCGGATGTTATACAGTAGTTTTCATATCCTCTGTGAGTATGGCAAGTAAACGTAAGAAAGTGATTGTTTCTGTGGAAGACAAGTAGAGTGGGTTAAAGAGACTGGACAAAGGGGAAACTCTCCAAAAAATGTTGGACGTGTTACAGTGCGAGACTGGAAACATACGAGGGAATAAATTGAAAAGTGGTGCTCTACGAGAGTAACAAGTGATGCACTGAAAATTAGAAAAAAAAAAAAAAAAAAAAAAAAAACAACGAAAAATGTGAGTACGAAAAAGTAAGTGAAGCACTATTTCTTTGGTTCACTAAAAACCAGGAAAAGGGCTTGTCAATATCTGGTCCCATTCTGCAAGAAATGGCGGTGTATACCCAGGAGGAGTTTACTAAAGGGACCCTAATTTTACTGCTAGTGCTGAGTGGCTTGATCGGTGGAAAAAACGGTACGATATTGGGCAGCTTAATATCTGTGGAGAAAAACTGTCAGCTAAATCCGATGAGGTTGTGAAATTTAAAAGACAATTTCAAGAAATAATTCTTGCTGAAGGATTAACCGGTGATCAGATTTTTAATTGTGTTGAGACTGGGCTGAATTTCAAGATGCTTACATCAAAACTCTTGCAGCCCAAGCCAAGACGTCTGCACCTGGTTACAGGCGTAGTAAGAAAAGAGTACTGCATCTACTGTACAATTGAATTAATAAGTCAATAAATAGAGTCCCGTAAAACATAGTACATAATACACTATAGCCTTCCTGTTTGTTTCAGTTCATTTTCAAAGTTATTCCGTATTATCCGACATTTTCGGTGATCCGACGTACTCCAGGTCCCGTTTAAGTCGGATAATCGAGACTACTGTATGTGCTATATTATCCATCTCAGAATATTAAATCACATCCATTTTTGAAGAATTTTCAAGTCTTTTGCCATGTAGAAAATGAAAAGGAGTAAACAAAAAAAGGACTTGTTAAGAGACCAAAAAAGTCACTGAAGTCTTAGTACTGTACAGACAACATGCAGTTACCCATACCTATACCATGTTACTTCACTGATAGATTCTAGAGAATATTATATGTTCATCAATTCAAGGTTCATATAAGGATGTCTATCTCTTCTCAGCATAAATAATAAGAGTAAATTGAGGAAAATTAGTTTTCTCACACATAAACCAATTCAAATATTCTATCCTGTACAAATAAAAATGACATGTCCAATTAAACTCACCAGGAATGCTCCCACAACATCACCAACCATGAATGGCCTTCCGTAGTTCTTAAATTTGCAATCTGTTGAAGCTTTCCCAGTGCCACCGTAACCATATGATTGAGGTTCCTCACCTAAAAGAGAAGCCAGACTTAAAAATAATATTAATAATAACAATGCAGACGATGACAGTGTCGGAGAAGGTTATCCATGAAAGGGAAAAAGAACTTAACAAGAAAGGTTTTCTGACTCAAGTATACATTGGAGGTTCAAAGAACAGTGTCAAGATCATCTGTCTAGCATTTGCTGATGATGTAGCAATACTTTTTAGCAACAAAGATACAGCTGTAGAACATATAAATCTTTTGAAACAACAAGCAGAAAAGTCTAGACTTAGGATCTCCTTTGAAAAAACAAAGTACTTGACTAATATCCCCACACCTCCCCAATAACAAAAAACAAGGTATGGTAAGATTGAAAGAGTTAACAGCTTCAAATATCTCTGAGACTGTAACGATGGGACCTAATGAAAGAGAAGCAAATAACAGTATGCGGGATAGGATGGCCGCAACGTTTTGCAGAAGACATGACTGTATAACAAAGGGACAATTTCAATGTAAACTAAACTCAAGATAGTACAACACGGTGATTAAACCCGAATGTGTCTATGGAAGTGAATGACTCCAGGTTACTGGAAAGGCTGCTATGAGAGAACCTGACAAGTCTGAGAGGAAAATCCTTTGAAAAATAACGGGCCCAAAGATCGTGGCTGGACAATACAGGTTGCAAGGTGAGAGAAACTATATCACAAAAAACCGAAGGACTGATGGAATCCATCAAGAAGCAGCGATTCAAGTTATATGGCTATGGCCACCTATTTAGGATGTTGACAAGAGGCTGACTAAGAAATTTTTCAACCATACTTGATAGTAGACCGAACACACGTGATAAGTGGTCCAGGGAGGTCAAGAAGGACCCCCCCCCCCCAAAAGATAAAACCCTAACGACATTGTTAACAGAACCGACACCAAATCAATAACTTCAACGGATTTTGTGAAGAACAGAACAGCATGCAGACGGCAAAAAGGAGACAGGCTGCCAGAGAGAGAATGCAACGATATTGAGTTGCAGAGAAATGTGTAAATGTTGCTTATTTTGACCTCTAATGGCTTTAGTCTGCAGAAAAGAACTTAAGCCTGTTTGACAAGCAAAAATACACCACGCAAACCAACTCTCCCAATAGAACTACTTAAAATGACCGGAGTCATTATACATACATGATATAATGGTAAAGCTGAAAATTAAAGATGCTACAGTGCTAAGTAATCCAGCTACATCTGTGAAACAATATAAAAACGACGGGCCCTTGTTTTCTGTGTGGCACCATTGACAGAAGAAGATAAGAAAACTTACCACCTGTTTGAAATTTACTCATTTGAATAAGTATTTACTTCTTTAAAACAGGAAATAAGGTAATATCAAATAGAATAATGTAAATACGAGTAAAATCTGATTCGTAACTAGCTTGAATCTTGCATTCACACTAAGCTCTATTTAGTCGCATAGTAATGCAGAGAGGACACGGATTATTCATAAAGGTGACAAGGGTCTTAATCAAGTCCAAAAGTAAACAACATTTCTGTATTAAGCAAATTACCAGGGTACAACAATACTCTACATTGCAATAATGAGAAGCTTATGATGTCTCCATCTATTCAGCCATGCCACTAAATTGAATTCAAAATCAATCCAGCCTGAGATACTGGCCTGAAGTTACACAAATTAATTTAAATGTTCTACCTAGTCTCTTCGAAGAACAAATGCTAAGTAAACCATTAACTCACTGTCTAATTGGAGGCACATAAATGTTCCTGCCATAAACCCACCTGCCCCCGGGTGGTGGCAAGTTTCAGCAATTCACCTTCCTTGCAGCTAGAAAGCTGTCGACCAAATACAGTCTAAACTGGTTATAATGATTCCGAAGGGACCGTCAGTTAATGGTCGCTATAGCCGATAGTCACGCACACCGGTTCTTTTTCTTTCACCAAAAATATATCAAGGCTGCACACTCACATGGTTAATTAACAGAATAAAGTAACTACTTCAAACAACATAAGTGAAATACATACTGTATTTGCAAAACAGTAATTGTGGATTAAGACTGAAAGGAATTTTTCCTTTTAATGTTTACACAGTGAGTACAGCACTATTTCAGCAAAATATAACAAGTGAGGAAAGAAGTAGCAACAATGTAAATTGATCAATAATGTCACATACTGTCTTGGCTAAATTACTGGGATGTTCTCTCTGTTCTTCCAAATTATAGAAATCATTGATCATAATATACATGATTCCTTCGCGATGCTGACGTTTGTTTTCCCATTTTTTAATCACCATATGTTGTTAATTTTCACTTTACAATGGCGAAAAATGAAAGTATCCTCCTATTCAATACATCATATATTCCGTCATTAGGTCTAATGACGGAATATATGATGTATTGAATAGGAGGATACTTTCATTTTTCGCCATTGTAAAGTGAAAACCGTCAATACGGAATGATTCTAATATCTTGTAATGTATATGTTGTTAATGTAAATAAAACTAATGTTATGGTTGTAAGCAAATCTAAAATGAAGCCAGAGGCAAAGCTCAGAATTGGAATTATTTTAATAAAACAGGTGCACAAGTTCTGCTACTTAGCATCAGTTATTACCGATGACAACAGATGCACTGTGGAAATAAAAAGAAGGATTTCCCTGTGTAAGAAAGCCTTTGAGAAGAAGAAGCAGCTCTTACTAATAAATCCTTAAATACTGAACAAAAGAAATTATTTATCAAAACGTTCATTTGGAGTGTGCTGCTATACGGCTGTGAAGGATGGACTCTCTTGAAGGACGACGTGAAACGACTAGAGGCAGTGGAAATGTGACTATGGAGGAAGATGACAAGATATAGCTGGATTGAAAAGAAAACTAATGAAGCAGTGCTTAGAGAAATAAACACCCAGAGACATTTAATAACAACGATAAAAAGGAGAAAAGCGCCAGTTTTCGGTCACACTCTCCAGCATAACAACTTCATAAAGAACTTGTTCGAAGGCAAGGTGATGGGAAAGAAAGGCAGAGGGAAACCACGGAAGAAGATCACTGAAGAGGTAGTTGAGATGATGGGATGCCAAGGTTATGGAGAGATGAAAAGGATCGCAGAGAGAAGAGATCAATGGTTGCAGCGACAAGGCGAAGCCTTTAGATAATGGTGATGATGTTGTGCGACTTCAATATTAAATACTTTTCCTTTCTTCTGCGACATCTTTACAGCGATGCTTACCTTGGCTTTTAAACTGACAGACTTGTTTGAAATCTACGATTTACTGAAAACAGGAGTCTGAAAATAAGCTTTTTGCGAGCGGCTTTACGTCGCACCAACACAGATAGGTCTTATGGCGACGATGGGATAGGAAAGGCCTAGGAGTTGGAAGGAAGCGGCCGTGGCCTTAATTAAGGTACAGCCCCAGCATTTGCCTGGTGTGAAAATGGGAAACAACGGAAAACCATCTTCAGGGCTGCCGATAGTGGGATTCGAACCTACTATCTCCCGGATGCAAGCTCACAGCCGCGCGCCTCTACGCGCACGGCCAACTCGCCCGGTGAAAATAAGCTTTATACTGTTGTCCGCAATCCCCAATACAACATTGGAGGTTATAGTCTATACACTTCTCCAATAATGTGAAAAAAGGCTCAAGTTTTATACGATATGGCATAATAAAGTTTTAAAATACAGTGCTTATACAGGATTTGGATGGGACCATTAGATTTCGCTGTTATATACAAAATGTCGTCGCAGTAAATCGAATGCATACAAAATAGAAACTATGTTGTGGAGCGCTTCCCGCTAGGCAATAGCTTTTTTATGGAGTTAAAAAGGTGGTGTTTCGGGATGACCACTAGCAACCTAAGTCTGATTTCCCTGTATACTGAGATTTTTGCTGAAGTTAATTTAGTGAAACATGGTACAGAAGAGTGATGCTCATACTCTGGGATCATCATCTAGGAACATGTTGAACAAACACTTACAATGTCATGAAGAACTTGAAATAAATGACCGTAAGTCAAACAAGCTAGGACTTATAATGAAGAGCCGATCCGTGAAGTGGGTTATCAGTATCCATGGTACAGAACCACTATAAGAAACACTGCAACCTATGAAAATCAACTACATTGATCACAGCAAGCCATCAATCACTCTTCAAACTAACACCAGTGCTCATCAAGGACCTTATTCTTGAATTTGGCGTGAGTGAGCTTCCAAGCTTCTAAACATGCCCCTAACAAAAATGTGTCAGTTAATGCGAACGACAGGGAGCATGACCAACAAATGGCGAATAAGTTAATATGGGAAGGGCACCTGATTCAGAAAGTGATTGAACCAACTAGAGGGAAGAACATTTTTTTTTTGCTAGTTGCTTTACGTCGCACCGACACAGATAGGTCTTATGGCGACGAAGAATATTCTGGATGTGGTGCTGGTAAAACCAGATGAGCTCTATAGAGAAACCGAAGTAATAGATGGTATTAGTGATCACGGAGCTGTTTTTGTGGTAATCTATATATATAAAATAAGTATTCAGTCAGCAGTATGTACAGATTTTTGGTTACAAGGATAATGTCCAGATAGAGGAGGTGACTAATACTTAAGAAGTATTACAATTTACCTATGACAGCAATTACATTTACAGTAAGATACAAAAGTTGAAAACTAGAAAAGCAGTTTCATAGAAGGCAGTTTGAGTTTAGGAAACGTTATTCCACTGAAGCCCAACTTTTAGGATTCCAGCAAGATATAACAGACATTCTGGATTCAGGAGGTCAATTGGACTGTATCACGATTGACCTGTCTAAGGCATTTGTTAGGGTAGATCATGGTAGACTACTGGCAAAAATGAGTGCAATTGGTCTTGACAAGAGAGTGACTGAATGGGTGGCTCTGTTTCTAGAAAATAGAACTCAGAGAATTAGAGTAGGTGAAGCTTTATTTGACCCTGTAATAATTAAAACGGAAATTCCTCAAGGCAGTTCTACTGGATCTTTATGTTTTCTTATTATATATCAATGATATGTGTAAAGAAGTGGAATCTGAGATAAGGCTTTTCACAGATGTTATTCTGTACAGAATAATAAATAAGTCACAAGATTGTGAGGAACTGCAAAATGACCTCAATAATGTTGTGAGATGATAAACGGGGATAAAAGTCAGGTTGTGAGTTTCACAAATAGGAAGAGTCCTCTCAGTTTTAATTACTGCGTATGGGGTAATAATCACATAAATATGATTGTAAATAAAGGGTACAGATCACTGCACATGGTTATGAGGGTGTTTAGGGGTTGTAGTAAGGATGTAAAGGAGAAGGAATATAAGTCTTTGGTAAGACCCCAGCTAGAGTATGGTTCCAGTGTATGGGACCCTCACCAGGATTACTTGATGCAGGAAATGGAAAAATCCAAAGAAAAGGAGCTTAATTTGTTCTGGGTGATTTCCGACAAAAGAGTAGCGTTACAAAAATGAAGCAAAGTTTGGGCTGGGAAGACTTGGGAGAAAGGAGACGAGCTGCTCGACTAAGTTATGTTACACATGATAATAATTCATTCTTGGGTCCGCATTGAAAGTAATTGTATTAAGTAACACTAGAATGTTTATATTGTTCTTCCACCTATTCAATACAATACAATCTTAAAAGTTAGGACTTTGTCCTTATCAAAATGAAAATGAAAACCTACAACCTGTTTTCCAGTCATTGACCGGGTCAGGGATGAAATGAATGAAACATATATAGGCTGTTATTACAATGGGGTCGCCACTCCCAAGGTGATTTATTAACGAGTGATAAATGCTATGAAATGATAATGGAGAGTGTTGCTGGAATGAAAGATGACAGAGAAAACCGGAGTACCTGGAGAAAAACCTGTCCCGCCTCCGCTTTGTCCAGCACAAATCTCACATGGAGTCACCGGGATTTGAACCACGGTATCCAGCGGTGAGAGGCCGACGCGCTGCAGTCTGAGCCATGGAGGCTCTCCTTATCAAAATATTAGCATAAAATTAATACATTAGATGGTACATGTTTCGCCTATAATTTGTAGGCATCATCAGCCATATTTTACCTTCCGAGCTGTCAGTGGAGAGATGGCGTGGGAGGACATCAGTAGACGAATAAGTTTGGGTGGTGTCTTTAAAAGTAGGAAAGACCACAATATGAAGATAAAGTTGGAATTCAAGAGGACAAATTGGGGTAAATATTCATTTATAGGAAGGGGAGTCAGGGATTGGAATAACTTACCAAGGGAGATGTTCAATAAATTTCCAATTACTTTGCAATCATTTAAGAAAGGGCTAGGAAAACAACAGATAGGGAATCTGCCACCTGGGCGACTGCCCTAAATGCAGATCAGTAGTGACTGATTGATGTTCAGAAACTCAGGAATAAGTTCCCAGTTTCCATAGCAAATGGAAGTGTCATTCAAGTGTTATATATTTATTTCCTTGAGTCTTTTAGATGTGTGTTATCTGCGGAACAGGCCCGGGTCCAGTTCCTGGCAGTCTTTGCTAGTTTTGACCAAATCTACCGCACTGTTCTTCTTCGTTTTCTTAGTGTCAGTTCGGACATAATCATAGAATTCCCCATATCCTTTTAACCAAATCTACCGCACTGTTCTTCTTCGTGTTCTTAGTGTCAGTTCGGACATAATCATAGAATTCCCCATATCCTTTTGAGAATCTCAGTAAAAGTCTTTAACTGGTAGTTGATTATATCCCGACACAATAAGAACGGCAATAACACATTTCATTTCTTCAATAGAAACCTTGGGATCAGGATCGTTACAAAAAAGAGCATATTTTGTACACTGATCCACATGAAATTCTATGTCACTGTCCACAAAACACTCATATATTTCCAAACTGGTCATGCCCTCATATCTCTGGTAAATAGGTTCCGGGAAAAGTTTGCTCAGCTCTTCCATATCACCTTCAATCCATGTTATATTTTCTAGCCCAGGTCTGCTCTTGGTAGCTTCTTCAGGATTTGAAAAACCAGTGTCATCAACGGAATCTGTTTCAATATGCCCTGTGTTCGAAACAGCAGATTCATTCCCATGGAGAATTACTTCAGCTTTTAGAATCAGCTGACGACCACTTAGATTATCTAGATGACATCCACCATCTTCATCTCCGGAATCCTCATCTGTTAGTATGTTGCCGTCTGGAGGCTCAATATATATATATATCATACTGACATCAAGATTATCCATGTAGCCCTTTTCAACGGCCTCTTCTAATGCAAAGCCAGGCCTGGAAATAAATAACATCCCTGTACATATGCTAACAATATTTGTCTCCCATAACCTGCTCGCGTTACCGTATGGTAACGGCAAAAGTCTGCATGTCCCAGGAGCAATAGAAACTGGTTTTTTAGTAAACTTCTATTATAGGATAGTAAGATCATGTTTCTGAAGTACATATACAGTATAAAATAAGTAAAATGTTCATAAGCAATTGGTAGTATTTAACACTTACTCAAACCGGACATTCATTTTCTATGTGTGGCTGGGCTGTATCACTTTTACCGCCATATGAACACATCTCAAACTTCAAAGCGGAATAATAGTTATTCTCCTGTGTAGCATAACACTCAAAGAGTAATCCATTATAGCCTCAACAATGGTGCATTAAAATGTAGCATTGTAGCCAGTTTAAACAAACACTGACAGGTGTTACCATATGGTAATGCAAGCCGTTCGTGGGTGAAACAATAAAATAGATAATATGGATTTACTGTCCCTACTGAATTTTCTTGTACCTCACTTGCACTCAAGAGAACGCAGCAAGTTTAGGACTGCAAGAGCTCTGACAACCGCCCACAACCATTCACCAATCTATAGGTTATGTAGCAACTATAATGAAGTGGTTAACATAGACAATAACTTGGACTTCGACATGTCAATATCTGTGTTCATAAAACTTTTGCAGCTACACTGCCACAAGACTAAGAATTGACATCCCACTGAAAGCTATCAGAAAGTTATTGTAGGTACCGAATAATTGAATGAATAATTCAGTTATTAAGAATTGTATTTTTAGTTAGTTAAGATCGCAGACTTTGTATCAATGTAATTTAATAAGCACTTTAAAGATGTTTAGGTTTACTGTCATTGGGGTTTACTACTCTGTTGTAAACCGGCAATTAAATAAATAAATTATCATCATCAATGTCCGACTCCAGTCGCCCAGGTGTGCTTAACAAGCCTCCTCCACTCCTTTCTGTCCTTCCACTTTTCCTGCTAAATTACTTCCGCCACATCCGATCGAGCTTCTCTAATATCCTTCCAGATTTGATCCATCCAACTTCTTCTCGGTCTTCCAACTGGTCTCTTTCCCTAAACTTCTCTTTCCAACTCCCTTCTTGCTACCCGTTCCTTTCTCATTCTGTTTACATGCCAGAAAACATCTCAGTCTTGCTTTCTGTATGTTTTGTACTAATGGTTCCATATTTAGCTCTTCTCCGACTTAAATATTTTGAATTCTATCACTTCTTGTCTTTTTAACCGATGTTCTTAAAAATTTCATTTCTACTCCTTGGATGTTGCTATCTTTCTTTGTTAATGGCTTTATGTCGCACCAACACAGATAGGTCTTACGGCGACGATGGGATGGGAAAAGCCCAGGAGTTGGAAGGAAGCACCCGTGGCCTTAATTAAGGTACAGCCCCAGTATTTGCCATTGTGTGAAAATGGGAAACCACGGAAAACCATCTTCAGAGCTGGCGACAGTGGGTTTAGAACCCACTATCTCCCGGATGCAAGTTCACAGCCACGTGCCTCTAACAGCATGGCCAACTCGACCGGTGATCTTACTATTTTCTCCCTTATTAGTTACCGGTGTTTCGAGTCCATATGTTAGAATATGGTATGAAATACTGTATATATAATGTTAATTTCATTCTCTTGGGTACTCCCGTCATCCCATAAAAGCTCTCTGACCTGATAAAATGTTGTACCTTTACCTGGTCTGTTATTAATGACAGGGTTGATTTCATTACTGCCATTAATAATGCAACCCATATATGTACCGGCCATAATTTATTATAAAGATGAATTTGGACTGAAGGAATTAAAGTGACAGGATTAATGATAAAAGCTCGAGGGACTATTCCTAGTGAATTTTTAGAAGCAGTTTAATTTAGAGGTTTTGGAATTACAAACTATGCCTTTGTTAGCTTTACAAGGTTGGAATTTCATTACTGAGAAATCAATGCTACGTGGTATAACTCATAGTTCAAAGACATTATGAAAATAATGTAATCAACAAAATTATTGTAAATCAAAGTTATAATTAAATGTGTTTCATTATGCTTTGTTCATTTGGGCAACCTTCAACTGAGGGGAGTTTTGTAAATATAATAAAGTTTTGTTATTGAAATAATTATAATTTTAGGTCTCTAAACATACTTACCATTACACACTATTTCTGATAGAAATACATGGTGTATTTCATTTCAATCACATTGAAACTCTCAACAAAAATGTAATAAATAAGTTACAGGACCAATAACTTACCCAACTGCATTGAAGTAAGAGTAGTGGACCATCCCACTCTTAAAACATGAGGAGTTGGTTCATCTTCAAGATGTGACACATCACAATTTTCCAGTAACTGCAACAATACAAATTATTCTCATTAAGAACAAAACTTGAGTATTGAATGAAACTGAATTATTGCAAAAAAACACTGACACCAGAAGATACCAGTCATGGTCCACCTAACACCCCCTTCTCTCTCTCTGTAGACAGCTGTGTCTTCCAGTATTCATCCATAAACCAAAACCCTCCACAAAGTAACTACATACTGCATGCAGCAAAACAAACTGCACTGAAATTATTGTTCAACCGCTGTCCACATTTCCCTAGCAATGAAGTGTTTATTTATCGTATATGTTTGACGAATTGTGAATTCAGTGTAGTGTCAATTTCTGCAATTATGGTTCTCACAACAGAGGAGAAGGTGTTAATTGTGGAACATTACTTTCGATCATACAGAGTGGCCATAATAACAGCCCCAGAATTGGCCTGGCGTAACAATGGGGAAACTACAGAAAAACCATATTCAGGGCAGCCGATGGTGCATTTCGAACCTACGATCCCCAGAATGCAAGTTACACCTATATGGCCTCCTCAAATCATTCAGTTACACAATACTGTAGTTTCATCTTCCCTTCGCCGATGCCATTTAGATAACACTCCCAGTATTAACACTAAAATCAAAGCTACACTGCCTCGTATAGCCTTCTGAGCAAAATTTCGCATACACCATGTACCATTTCAACTGTATACCAGCCCTCCGGCCATTCTTAAATTTCCAACAGTACCAGGAATCTAACCTGGTCCTCCGAGGATGGCAGCTAACAGTGTTAACAATTACGCTATGGAGGCTGACAACAAAAGACACTGAAACGATGCTACACACTAGCCAAAGTGTACACTGGACTGAAAAATTACAACAGTTCAAATTCATTCCCCCACTCCAGCAGTCAATGATACTGACGGGATTACTAATCGGTCAACTTAACTTCATCTTCTTCCTTTTTCCTCCTGTAGGACAACGAAGCGCAAAATAATTTGTGAACCTCTTACCTAATGGGAGTTCACTGAGCACAAACTAATCTGAAAGCTTTGGCCTAATTTGACTATGCTGAAGCAAAGTTAAATGATACCACTCAACAGATTGTAAATTCTAACAAAACAACAACAAAAGTGGGGGATTTGTCCATTTATAAAGAAGTTAATAGGAGAAAAAAAGATTAAGCCATAGACATTTCCTTTGTATAATTTTTATGGGAATAAAACACAGCAATGCAGCAAAAGTATGAGATGAGGGGGTGTTAAAAGGTACTGCACTGTATTGAGTTAAGTTGGGAGAGGAAAAAAAAAAAAAAAAAAAAAAGTTTTGTTTATTTCATGTTTTCCATCTAGGAAAAGTCAATTTGTAATTATGTCAACAGCAAAAAATTATTAAGGTACAGCACCTAAAAATTCCTAGCTCTAGCAACTATTGGCATTAACGCATCTGACAAGACGCCAGAGATCACTGAAGTCGGTCTTAGTTTGATCACTGAGGAGAGAGAAAGCATAACTGCAAAGCGTCATTAAGTCAAAATCAAACATTTTCACATATTACGAATATCTGTACTATGAAACCTACACAAAATATCTTGTGACCCTGGGTAATCTACATGAACAAAAAGTGATAAAATGTTCAATTTAAAACCATATCCATGCCTAATTTGAAGAGAAGTTTACCAAAATGAGGAAGAGGAATTGTTTAGATGAGAAATTCATCAGTTATTGTGCAAATCGTCAGTTATTGTGTAGAAGGTACGGAGACAACATTCATGATCCAATCTTACAATTTCTCATAAAATATGAGAATACAACTGTTCAAAATGCACAGTACACCTGGCTGACTTATGATCAAGCATCTAAGCTGTTATATAAACCAATTTCGCCGATTTTGTTGGTTCTCAGACCGTCTCTCGTAACAACAATCATACATACATACATACATTATCGACTGTTATGCCTTTCAGCGTTCAGTCTGCAAGCCTCTGTGAATTTACTAAACGTCGCCACAATCCTCGATTTGCAACTAGTGTTGTGGCCTCATTTAGTTCTATACCTCTTACCTTTAAATCGTTAGAAACCGAGTCTAACCATCGCCGTCTTGGTCTCCCTCTACTTCTCTTACCCTCCATAGCAGAGTACATTATTCTCCTAGGTAACCTATCCTCCTCCATTCGCCCCGCATGACCCTACCACTGAAGCCAGTATATGCGTACAGCTTCATCCATAGAGTTCATTTCTAAATTAGCCTTCATCTCATTCCGAGTACCCTCCTGCCATTGTCTCCACCTGTTTGTACCAGCAATCATTCTTGCTACTTTCATGTCTGTTACTTCTAACTTATGAATAAGATATCCTGAGTCCATTCAGCTTTCGCTCCCGTAAAGCAAAGTTGGTCTGAAAACAGACCGATGTAAAGAGAATTTCGTCTGGGAGCCGACTTCCTTCTTACAGAATACTGATGATCGCAACTGCGAGCTCACTGCATTAGCTTTACTACACCTTAATTCAATCTCATTATATTACCATCCTGGGAGAACACACAACCTAAATACTTGAAATTATCGACCTGTTCTAGCTTTGTATCACCAATCTGACATTCAATTCTGTTGAATTTCTTACCTACTGACATCAATTTAGTCTTCAAGAGGCTAATTTTCATACCATACTCATTGCACCTATTTTCAAGCTCCAAGATATTAGACCGCAGGCTTTCGGCACATTCTGCCATTAAGACCAAGTCGTCATCATAGGCCAAACTGCTTACTACAGTAAAACCTTGTTAATTCGAAGTCGTTGGGACTAAAAAAATCAGACTTTTCGAATTACGTGATTTCGAATTAACCGCCAATTCGCAATTCAGAAGTACCAATCCTTGCCACATTACAAAATATTCTAAGGCCCATTACTGCATGCAGTTAACCTTAATTCACAGTTTATACCTTTCAAATGCCATGAAAAAAGAACTATTTCCAAAATGTATCCAAGAAGGTGCAATTACTTTCCTATGACTCTATCCTTGTACGATTTCAAACCATTGCACTTCTCTCGTTCTTCAGAAATGTAAACACTTGCTGCGTCACAAAGTATTCTAAAACCCATTAATACATGCATACCTGCCAACTTTTAGAAGCAAAAAATAGGAAGATTTTAATTCTTGGATTTCATCGCATATATTCCACCACGGTTTAGGTGAAAAAAGGTCAAGATAAAAGGCATACATATCTACAGTTACAATGCGAATTGACCATTAAATTTAAAATCTTAAACCTAACAAAACATAAAAATGGTTACAAGAAAATGTACCTAATCATTCTCATTTATGACACTTAAGCGAATAATAATATTTATGTCACACCGACACACGCAACAAAATGCATAACGTAATACCGTATTTTCTCGCGCATACCTGCCAACTTTTAGAAATCAAAAATAGGAAGATTTTTTAATTCTTGGATTTCATCAAGTGTATTGCGCCACGGTCTCGGTAAAAAGAGGACAAGATAAAAGGCATACATATCTACAGTTACAATGCGAATTAACCATTACATTTAAAATCTTAAACTAAGAAAACACAAACGATTGTAAGAAAACGTACCTAATAATCATTCTCATTTATGACACATACATACGAATAGTAACATTTAGACAGATAAGTCAAGAACTGACTACAACTTACCAAATGGTGAAGAATATACACATGTAGGTGATACAGAGACTGCTGTGTTTACTTGTTTAGCATTGAACTGGCAGCTAACTTTGCCCTCTTCAACAATGCACTGTCATACTGCTGCTCATAACACTTTCCACTTAGACTTGATTTGACCACCAACAGTTTACTGAGATTTTCGTCATTCAGAGATGATCGGAATTGTGTCCTCGTCTTTTTTACCTGGCTGAACAATCTTTCACACTCGGCATTGCTGTGTGGAATTGTCAATATTGAGAGCATTACTTTTGCGATTCTATCATATTTGAAACACCCATCTGCACCTCGTATATCCCCTATAGCAGACCAAGAACAATCTACTCTTTCTCCTTGCACAACAGACAATGGTAAATCCTCCACTTGGAGAGCACAAAACTGGCACTGTAATGCATCCATTGCTTCTTGTTCATCTTCACCATCTTTCACTGGCAATATAACAGGAAACTTTGAAACAAAATACTTTACAGCATTGAAGGAAGAAGCCTGCAAAGAATTTATCTGAGCTACTTGAGCATTAACAAAAACATCACTATTCAAATTAAATTTATGAATAATATAATCACAAACTGCAATAAAATAGTTCCTGACGTGCAAATAAAAGTTTTTCTTCTCCTCAGGTGCCAGATTTTCTACAAGATGAGATGTTGAACAGCCAATTACTAAATCATCATCCGCTTTCTGATTCTCTCTCGTGTGATAGACCACTTCTAAAACTGTAGGATATTTTTTTATAACCACTGGCTTAACAAACCTACACAGAATGTCCTTCAACATATCCGTCAGCATTGATCTTATGACATGAATCTGAGGTGCTTGCGACTGAAGAACTTTATTAGTTTTCTCAAATGTAGGGATGATAAATGCCAGAAATGAGCAAAATGCTTTATTAAAGTTTGAAGACAGAAAAAGAAATAGTCTCTCCTCTCGTGAAATACTGGCAGTGCAACTAGACTCCTTTATTTTCTTCACAGATGAGGATGAACTACTCTCAGCCTTCCTTTTCCCAGAAATAACAGAAGCTTGGTCTTGTACTCTACTGACACAAGGACCACGTTCCATTTCGGTATCTTCATGTGCCTTTAGCTTGGGAATTTGGAAATACTTCAGAGATGTGTCTGTGCCATTGGACTGCTTTACTTCATCCTTAAAAAAACTCTGAAGTGGCTCCCATTCTGAAATCAATCTTTCCAAATATTTCCCCAAGGATAACCAGCGTGTACACACATGCTTTAATATTTTTCTAACATCAGTTTGGTACAAAGCTTGATACATTTTGAGATGATCTTTTCTCTTTGAGCTTTTGTCTAAATAATAATAAATATCAATTAGCATCTGATCAATTTTGACAGGAAGGGAGTCTGCACCCTTCATGGCAGCCAAATTAATTAAATGACATGGGCATCTCATAATAATGTTTTCGCACTGCTCTCTTAGTTTAGCAGCAACACCGTTTTTTCTTCCCATCATAACAGGAGCATTATCTGCGCTAAAAGCTATACAGTTTGCCATCGGAACGTCATATCTTTTCAGAACATCCAGGAGCAAATTAGCAATATTAATACAAGTAGAATTGCCTTCCAAATTTTCCATGGATAGCAAACGATTTTCAATCTTTTTCAATTCTTTGTTGAAAAACGAGACGACGATAGGATAGAGCTTACTATCTTTATCATTGCTACCATCAGTTGAAATCGCAAAAGGTTCAGACTTTAAAGTCTGAATCACTTGACTATCTGCATCACGGGACATTTCATTAATTATGGCAGATGCTTTTTGTTCTAGCACACGTATATTTCTTCGCAATGTCTGAATCTGGGAACATCTTTCTGAACAATGGCCCTGCGTGGTCCGAACAAGACAATGCAAGGT
Organism: Anabrus simplex; assembly: GCF_040414725.1. Classification (NCBI taxonomy): domain Eukaryota; kingdom Metazoa; phylum Arthropoda; class Insecta; order Orthoptera; family Tettigoniidae; genus Anabrus; species Anabrus simplex. The sequence continues at coordinate 233,248,860 of NC_090271.1, forward strand.
TATGTTCGACAATGAACGCCGTGAACAAACATTCTGCTCGAGTGACTGCATCATCTTCCGTCCCACCTACAAAAAAATTACTTAATTTTTTGTTCCTTTCGAGACAGCTAGCACTATCTTTGTGTTTCTGTGTGACACTGTGGGCTACAATATCTGTTTTCCCTCCATGTGAGATATTAATATCACACGACACACGGAACAAAATGCATAATAGTTTCCTTTCTTAGACTGTAAAATGAACGGAAATTCAGTTTTATAGGTATCCCTGAACACTTGGAGATAACGTTTGTTATGTTTTGTAGTCATCATGTGAAGAGAAAATACCACAAACTGTCACAGACACAACTCTCTGAAATACATTGAAGTCATTACAATTATGAACTCTGGTCAACACAAAAGCACTGAAATACGCGAAACTACCACATACAAAACAAATCAATATGTCTCGTACATTATTAACATATGATTTCCACAGGGCGAAAAGCACAAAACCGCAAGAAAAAACACGTCTAAAACTCCACCGAAACTACGCACAGAAACAAGGGCGCGAACCACACAATAACAAACTCACTCTTTCATGCCGATCAACGGAGTCCCTAGTGGTCGCTAGTGCGCATGACCTTCTCTGACTCGTAAGACGATTGCCGTCCCAAATTCCCACCTGAAACAGCACACACGCTGCTGTAGTGAGCGGGAAATATGATACACGAAGCCGACGGATGATCCGCCCGCGAAATAAAGCATCAAATACCGGTAAATATGCTTAAAAATGAGGTTGCGGAAATTACACAAACACATAAGAATTCGTCCTAGGGGAAGAGTACTGACCATACTGGAGGTTATATTGGTCAAAAATAGGAAGAAATAAAAATAAATCGGAAAACCGGAAGATGAGTTAAAAATCGGAAAGTTTCCGGGTAAATCGGAAGGGTTGGCAGGTATGCTCGCGTAATTAACGCACTTTTTCGACGAAAAAAAACAGGCGAAAACTTCGGATGCTTAAATTATTCAAGGAATTCAGATACTTACAATCCATTTACGGTACATTTAAAAGATACATCAAATATAATATAAACACAATTGGTTCAACTTGTTTGCGGTTATCGTCACTTGGCGTAAAATTCCGGCGTGAGATAGACATGTGGGATCGAAGTACCGACACTGGAAAATCTTCCCATCACGAGTTGACACTACGACCTGAAATAAACATGAACTAATAAAAGTACAATTCATGTAATGTCATAACAATGACATACCGACAAGAAAAAAAAAACTGTCCAACATGAGAAGGACCGGGCATCGAAGGAGGGACCCTGCTACATTAGCCCAAACCATTCGTATCCAATCTTGTACGAGTGACGCGTCCATCCACCCTTCTTGTTGAATACGAACGTGGATCACTCGCGGAAATTCTGCTTAGGCATTGTTTTTTGTTTCAGAACAGCGTAAGGTGCAAGCTTTCTGCCATCAACTGTTACAGCAAGCACTGCAGTACATCGTTGTTTTTTGTTTCCGGTAGCGCGTACGATAACACTGTCTGTTCCTTTCTTAATAATGTTATTTGTTTTACGTCCCACTAACTACTTTTTAAGGTCTTCGGAGATGCCGAGCTGCCGGAATTTAGTCCCGCAGGAGTTCTTTTACGTGCCAGTAAACCTACCGACACGGGGCTGTCGTATTTGAGCCCCTTCAAATACCACCAGACTGAGCCAGGATCGAACCTGCCAAGTTGGAGTTAGAAGTCCAGCGCCTTAACCGTCTGAGCCACTCAGCCCGGAGTGTTCCTTTCTTATCGATTGTTCGACTTTGTGGCATATGGAAACTGATTGGCGTCTGAGCTGTGGTTCCCATATGGGAGATCAAATATTCCTTCACTTTACGCTTCTCAATCATAAAGCGACGAAAATGGTTTAAATCATTCGTCATTTTTTGGCATGCTGATATTCTTCATTGAAGAGGAAGTACATTTCTCTTCATAAAATTAATCAAGCCTCGGCTAACCATCAAACCTAAGACACTGATTCCATGTGCAGCGGCTATTGCTCATTCGATGTAGATGTTGATTCCCATAGGGAATCAGAAATAATTGTTCCGAATGAGTAAATTTATAATACCAATATAAATGGCCCGTTATTGGACATTATAAATTTTCCAGCTAACTCATTCCTGGTTGCCAGCGTTTCGCCCCCGTGTGCTAGGCTGTGCTCATCAGTTGGCACCTAGCACACCCACCAAGACGCTGGATAGTGTATACCGTGGAGGCCACTGCGCAGGCTAATTGTAGTCACCGGCAGTGCCAATGCACTATGAGAGACATTGTCTCATTATCAAAAATTGATGCCTGCTTGGCCATCAGATGATGTAGACGTTGATTCCCATAGGGAATCAGAAATAATTGATCCGAATGAGTGAATTTATAGGGTGTGCTAGGTACCACCTGATGAGCCAAGCCTAGCACACGGGGGCGAAACGCTGGCAACCAGGAATGAGTTGGCTGGAAAATTCATAATGTCCAATAACGGACCATTTATATTGGTATTATAAATTTACTCATTCGGAACAATTATTTCTGATTCCCAATGGGAATCAACATCTATCATTTGATGGCCAAGCGGGCATCAATTTTGATAATGAGACAATGTCTCTCATAGTGCATTGGCACTGCCGGTGGCTACAAATAGCCTACGCAGTGGCCTCCACGGTATGCACTATCCAGCGCCTTGGTGGGTGTGCTAGGTACCAACTGATGAGCCCAGCCTAGCACACGGGGGAGAAACGCTGGCAACCAGGAAAGAGTTAGCTGGAAAATTTATAATGTCCAATAACGGACCATTTATATTAGTATTGCTAATTCTTTAAAATACTGCATTTCGTGAGAAATGGCTTATCCAACGTTGCGTAAGAAAATCATATTTAAGCAGATCCTCCTCTACTTGCGGAAACTTGCCGCTTTTTGGTCCGCGAAATGCTTTGCTAGACTTGTTGGCCACTTGAAGACCACTTCTGTCGCCGCGGTAGCGTTGAATACTTGCTGTCTGCTGCCCTATTCCCGTATGTTTCAGCGTAACTGATCACCGCGAGTTTGTATGATGAAGTATTACTCGAATACTGTGGACTGACAAACAATTTTGAGATCACAGAATGTCCCGTACCGGTACCCGAAACACTTGTAAAACTAGTGCAGTGGGATTTCCTGCCGGCTAATAACAGCACGTTGCCCTGTATTTGGAATGCCCGCTTTTGCAATAGGAAGCCTGCTACTTGAGTAGTTGACATTTTTATTTTGAAACGCATCCAGAGCTCCGTGATGGATGTTCAAAGTTGTGTGTGCTTCAAATACGTGAACATTTCTTTTTCTCCACTATGGACCTACAAATATTGGGATGTGTAAAATACGGTAGTTTCCTTATCAGGCGGTAAAATGAACGAACATTTATAGGTATCTCCGAACACTTGGAGATAACGTTTGTTATATTTGTTGACCATAACAAGAAAATGAAGTACCCGAAACTGTCACCGACACAACGCCTTAAAAACATTCAACTCATTAAAATTATGCACTTAAATAACCGAAACTACCACATACAAAACAATTTAATATGTCCCATACATTATTAACATACGACCTTGGCAGTGGGGAAAGCATAGACATGCAAGGGGAAAAAGTGGCCCACAACTCAGATGAAACTACGCACAGAAACAATGTTAACAGCGCACGAACAACAATAACAACAAACTCATTCTTTCATCCCGATTAACTGAATTGCTAGCACGCGAGCCAGCCTGTCTTGCTTGCAGGACGATTGCCGCCCCGAATCCCCAGCTATATAAAGCGCACACGCTGTTGTGGTGAGCGGGAAACACGATACACGAAGGCGCCGAACGACATACTCACGAAATAAAGTATCAAATAAATACGCTTGAAAACGAGGTTTCGTAAATTACACAAGCACATAAGAATGTATCCTAGGGGAAGAGTATTGGCTGTTATATTGGTCAAAAAATAGGAAGAAGTAAAAATAAATCGGAAGACGAGTTAAAAACCGGAAAGTTTCCGGGTAAATCGGAAGGGTTGGCAGGTATGTACATGCAATCACCTCGATTCACAGTTTAAACCATTCAAATGCCATGGAAAAAAACTATTTCCGAAATGTATCCAACAAGGTGCATTTACAATGTTCAAATGGATAAATCACTGACAAACATAACCCCACGAAACGAAAGAAAAAAATCACACAATTCAAAGACGAGGATAAATTATGCCGGTTCCCCTGTGCAAATGCATTATTATTTTTTATTTCTGTACTGTTTGCATTTTTAGATGCTTTGTACAGGCATGGAAAGCGCCCGAAGCCCTTAAAACATTGTAGCTTATCGAACTTTCCTATGACGAGGGGATAAAGTATCTCACGTCCATGTGCATTGCAACGCACTACTATGACCCCCATCCCTCACCCGTGTACGATTTCCCGGCTGGCAATTTATCCTTTAAAACCGTAAGACCGTTTGGGCTCGCATGAAAATAAAGCAATGCAGCTTCACCGGCAATGACAATATTGTTCAGTGCCTACGAATTTATTATATGAGCCACGTTTTTTCGTCAACTGTCGGTATCGCCATTGCTCACGGATTCTGCTTTCCCGCACACTGCCTGTTGCGTGATATTACGGCGTTCCTTAAAAGGTTGAATACAAAAGAATTCCAATTTCATTCAACTTAGCAATCATGAAGCGAACTGTAGACCCACTGAAGTGAGTGTAAGTGCGGAAAGCTACCCCTGCACGTTCCGGAATGTGCGTTCTATTATTACGCGGAGCGGATAAATTTCAAGTTGAAATTACTCTGCAGCATACTATTGTTTTAAAATGTAAAGGCAGTTTCGAATTAAGAGTCTGAATTTCAGTAATGAGGCCGACATTGTACATCGAATTAAGAATAATCTGTATTTCGAATTAAACAATTGAAACAACATGCAAAACTGTATCTCATGTTTCCGGGAATGAGAGCTTCTTTGAATTAGGCGGGATTTTGAATTAACCGATTTTGAATTATCGAGGTTCTACTGTATATTTCCACCTAACTGAATTGCTCCCTGCCATTTTATATCTTTCAGCAGATAATCCATGTAAACTACGAACAGCAAAGGTGAAAGATTAGACCTTGTCTAACCCATGTAAGTACCCTAACCAAGAACTCATTCTACCATCAATTCTCACTGAAGCCCAATCGTCAACATAAATGCCTTTGTTTGATTTTAATTATCTACCTTTAATTCCATAGTCCCCCAGTATAGTGAACATCTTTTCCCTCGGTATCCTGTCATATGCTTTCTCTAGATCTACGAAACAAAAAACTGCCTATTCCTCTCGTAGCATTTTTCAATTACCTGGCGCATACTGAAAATCTGATCCTGACAGCCTCTCTGTGGTCTGAAACCACACTGGTTTTCATACAACTTTCTCTCAACGACTGATCGCACCCTCCCTTCCAAGATGCCAGTGAATACTTTGCCTGGTATACTGCTGCTGCTGATGATGCTTGTTGTTTAAAGGGGCCTAACATCGAAGGTCATCGGCCCCGCCTGGTATACTAATCAATGAGATACCTCAATAGTTGTTGCAATCCTTCCTGTTCCCTTGCTTATAGATAGGAGCAATTACTGCTGTTGTCCAATCTGAAGGTGCCTTACCAACACTCCACGCTAATTTTACTACTCTATTCCTGCTGCCTTATGACAATGGAGTTTATTTACCATCCTTTCAACTTCCTCAAGCATAATTTCACGAACATCATTTTCCTACTCCCCATGAGCTTCGCTGTTTGAAACACCACAAGGATGATTTCCTTTTACATGGAGATGATGATCAAAATATTCCCTCCACCTCTCCAGTGACTGCCTGGGATCTATTATGCGTTCACCTGAATTACTCAAAACACTGTTCATTTCCTTTTTTCCTCCTTTTCTAAGATTCTTTATTACTGTCCAGAAAGGTCCGCTGCTTGACCTAGCCTTTCCAGGTTATTACCAAAATCTTCCCATGACTTCTTTTTGGATTCAACAACTATTTGCTTCGCTCTGTTTCTTTCATCTACGTACAAATCCCTGTCTGCCTCGGCCCTTGTTTGGAGCCATTTCTGATAAGCCTTCTTTTTGCGTTTACAGGCTGCTCTCACTTCATCATTGCACCAAGATGTTCGCCTTTTCCCATCTTTACACACAGTTGTTCCTAGGCATTCCCTTGCTGTTTTTGCTACAGCATCCCTGTATGCCACCCATTCACTTTTTATATCCTGAACCTGCTTACTGTCTACTGTTTGAAACTTCTCACTAATCATATCCATGTACTTCTGTCTAATTTCCTTGTCTTGGAGATTTTCTACCCTTATTCGTTTGCAGACAGATTTCACTTTCTCTACCCTAGGCCTAGAGATACTTAGTTCACTACAGATTAGATAGTGGTCAGTATCATCGAAAAATCCGCGAAAAATTCGTACATTCCTAACAATATCCTGAATTCAAAGTTTGTTAAGATATAGTCTATTATGGATCTGCTACCCCTAGCCTCCCATGTGTAGCGGTGAATAGCCTTATGCTTGAAGAATGTATTCGTGACAGCTAAACCCATACTAGCACAGAAGTCCAGCAAACGCTTCCCATTCCAATTAGCTTCCATATCTTCTCCACATTTACCAATCACCCTTTTGTATCCTTCAGTTCTATTCCCAACTCTCGCATTGAAATAGCCCATTAGCACTATTCTATCCTTACTGTTGACCCTGACCACGATATCACTCAAAGCTTCATAAAACTTGTAAACTTCATCCTCATCTGCACCCTCACATGGTGAATACACAGACACAATTCTTGTCCTAATTCCTCCAACTGACAAATCTACACACACAATTCGCTCATTTACGTGCCTAACAGAAATTATGTTGCATGCAATGGTATTCCTGATAAAGAGCCTTAACCCCAGACTCTGCCCTTCCCTTTCTAACACCCGTCAAGTAAACTTATATCACTTACTCCTGGCACATCAAGATGCATCCCCTTTGCTGACTCAGCCAGTTCTACCTTCTTTCTTCCATAAGCCCCATTAATATTGATAGCTCCCCATCGAATTCCATTTCGTTCGCCAAGTTGTTTCCAAGGAGTCCCTTGCCTGTCAAATGAGAGTGGGACTCCATTACTCCCATAGGTCCGAGGCTTGCTTAAAATGTTCTGAGCTCAGTAAATTCACGAAGCAGAATGCTACCCTACTTGCACATAGTCCAAGTGAGGATCTCTCCTCTAACGGGTTATGGACCACTGGTGACTTGCATAGTCCTAGCCGCTGAGCACAAGGAGGGCCATGACTCAGAATATGTCCGAGATGCCCACTCCCATTCCATAGCAACTGGTATCCCGACTCTCAGGACCACTTACTAGGCCACTCAGCCAGTGTCCATGGTTCACGAACTAGGATGTGACTATAGTAACCCACAAACATGAACAACAATCATAGTAAAAAAATTTGTATTGCCCATCTTGCTGCTTCAGAAGTGGCAACATACTCAGTCTGACCAGATGATAAAAAGTACCAAACTTCTGATCTATCCCACCGACATCAGTATGACAGTTTGGACAGGGGACATGTCAAGAAACCACCAAAGTCAGAATGTGAATATTGTAAACCACAATCCTTTTAACCCTTACCCCTCGAATTAAAGTTCTCTGTGTTGTCTCTACTACTCGTATTTTAAATGTGAATTTTTATCTTGTATGACTTGTGTTCATCTTTCACGATTTTGGAGGTAGCATTTGCTTTTAAATGATGTATTTAGGCTATACACATTTTAAGCAAGCTATACTGGAGCAAATAAAAGTAATATGTGCAATTTAAGACAAATTATTTTGCATTATTATTATTATTATTATTGTTATCGCATACCGATTCGTTTTGTTAATTATTTCAATGAACAAATTAACGGTAAAAAGCAATTGAAAAACTCTATTCAGTCTCTGGTTTCATACCTCACGGTAGATTTTAGGCTAAACAGCGATTTCCCGAAATCGGGATAAGTTGATTTATAATTGTGCCAGCCGTCAGCATCAGGCACATGTTCGGTTACGGTACACAAGCCGAACATCGCCAGTTCACTTTTAGGGTACAAGGAAGGTGAAGAGGTGCGAAAATACTGTGGTTTTGTGTTTTACCCGTCATATACAACATTGAACAGTAAACTATATATGACTATAAGAGCACATGGCGACAATGTTTGTTTACTATTGCTCGAAATTTTGTGTGCGTGAGTGGACAGCTGACGGCTACACTGCCCTCTAAATAATAGATTATTGACTGTCAAATAATATCTGAATTCTACAAAGTTACACGCTGAACCAAAAGATGGCAGTACAGCATAGCATCGTTTATTTTGTCGGCTAAGAAACGGCAGACTAGCGGTGGGCGATAAAATGTCATGTCGGGTCTCGCCCGACATGCGACCGGAACGGGAATATCGTAATGTCGGGCCTCACCCGACAGACGAGTGGTAAAGGTTAAGTACCTATTGAAGAACTCGGAGAACTATTTTAGGATGTGTTTAAAGGATTCTACTGAGACAAATCATTGCTAGACGAAACGTACTTGCTAACTTGCTTTGAAGCGAACGTAAATTCGGTCTTGTTACATCACCTTTGAACATCAGCACACCCTTACTTCAATGACAGGAAATAAATTTGACAGTGCTCAAAACATACCCAGGCTTCCCCATCCTTCAATGGATGTGGACCCAATAACATACTAATAACTATATCATTTTGTAATAGAAATGCCATTATGATCTTTGCAATGTACTTTCTCCAATGCATGAACCACCGTATTTACTTGCGTATTAGTCTCCCTTCCACTTTCATAGCAAAAAAAAAGTGTGTTCTGGGGGGGGGGAGGGGGTGTTCCAATTTGTGATAACCTCAAATTTTGTGCAATGAACACGCGACTTCTAAGCTAAAAAGAGCTATAAATTGTACACATAAACATTCTACACTCTTTCTTAACAAAGTTCTGAATGTATTTGTGTTATACTGGCTATTTTCGTTGAAAGGCAGTATTTCTAAATGTAAAAATGATAAATGGTGAATGCGACTTTTAGGCCTACATAAAGTAAATAGTTTTAGTTACTCATATCACGTCATTCATTTTATCTCATTAATTCCTCTGATGAGGTTGAAGTCAGGAAGGGCAGACAGGCGTAAAAACAGGCTTCGAAGATTTGTCTCGCTTCATCTTCGACCCTATAAAAAATAGGAATAAGAGGCATCATATTATGCAATATTAACACAAAAGAACTTAAAGGCCCAGTCATATAGCTTTGTCAGTTTAGCAGTAGGCCTATAACACAGTAAACTGATCACTTGCATTTGAATTATCTTGTACCACCAACCTTTTCATGGTTGTACGGGCTTCCTTCCTGGCACCCTATTACAGCGAAGAACATGATGAAACTAGAGGGAGTTCAACGCTGGGCAGAACGACTGATTACTCAACACAGTCATTTAAATAAAGCCAGGTCACTGCCCCCCCCACAACATCCCTCCGTAAACAAATAGATATTGCTTTTCTGAGAAAATCCCTTGCAGGTAACATTCATATAAACCCTTTCAAGCACTTACAGCTAAACTATCGATCCGCTCAAAGAGGTCGAACTGTGTCCCCTTTCCCTCCATTTGCAAGAACAGCATCGTATCAAAGTGGCTTCTTTATTTGTTCTGCTCAGCTGTGGAATGAACTCCCACCACAGATAAAAGAACTACCTGCAGAAAAATTTTGTAAAGAGGTAAAAAAAAATGAAACGGCGTATGGCATTTAGTGCTGGGAGTGTCCGAGTACAAGTTCGCCAGGTGCAGGTCTTGCGATGTGACGAGCGTAAGCGACCTGGGCGTCGTGATGAGGATGAAATTATGATGAAGATGAAGCATACACCCAGCCCCCGTGCTAGAGAAATTAACCAATGATGGTTAAAATTCGCGACCCTGCCGGGAATCAAACGCGGGACCCCTGTGGCCAAAGGCCAGCACGCTAACCATTTAGCCATGGAGCCACGACTGTAAAGAGGTAAAAAGGATGTATATATAACGAAACCTTCTGTACATAATTTTTCTACTGTGTGAATGTTCAGTATGAGTGGGAGGGCGAATGAAAGTTTATGTGAGAATTCTAGAGAGAAAAAGAGAGAGTGTGTGTGTCGAATTACTTGAATGTTGAACAAGTCTTGTAAGCATTATGTAAATATGCCTATGTAAATACGGTAACTGTACATAAGTGCACTATGTATATTGTAACTGTATATTTTAATATTGTAATTTTAAGTGGTGAGTGAAGCACTTTTGTGTATGTGGGGCTATGTCCTTTCTCCATTCACCATCTCTAGACAGTACCTACAATTAGTGGATCATCATCATCTTCTACCAATTTTTCCAACACCTGTGGGGTCGCGGGTGCGAACTCTGTAGCACATGTGGATTTGACACTGTTTTACGGCCGGATGCCCTTCCCGACTTCAACCTTATATGGAAGGATACAATCACTATTGTGTGTTTCTGTAGTGGTTGGTGGTGTACTGTGTTGACTGGATATGAAGAGGAAAGTGTTGGAACAAACACAAACACCCAGTCCCCGAGCCAGAAGAATTAAACACTTAAAATCCCTGCCCCGGCTAGGAATTGAACCCGGACCGTCTGAACCAAAGGCCTCAACGCTGACCATCCAGCCAACGAGTCCGACTACAATTAGTGGAAAAATAATACCAGCATGTCGTCATTCCAAATTACATCATCTTAACTGCCATCTCGTCAGCCATGCACACCCACCGAGAACATTTGAGGTCCCGTCTTTTTGAAATTTTTAAAAATAGTCCTGTTTCCCGACTATAGAGCCCAAACAATGAGAATCTATTCCCGAATGGTTTCTAGATATCTCCGATATTTCCAGATGGTGTACATTTAGCAGAAGCCACCCCTTCCAAATAAACCCGTGCTGTAGAAACAGTGCCAAACTACCACCTACTAACTAGTGTATGAGGGTGGCCCGGAAAATAATGCACCACAATTTTTTTTCTCAGCCCCAACAATGGTACGAATGTGAAACATGACATAGGAATTCTTTGAAAGTTTTCAGAGTGCGCACGCAAAGTTTCTGTTACTTCCGACATATAGCGTACTTGCAGTAATGTTTCAACACGGAGTCTGTAAGTGATGAAGAATCCAACAAGAGAACGTACAAAGACAGGATTAATTTTCATAACCTAACTTCGACGGAATTTCGCAAGTGTGTTCGTATTATCCCAACACAGGCTGACTATATTCTTGAAATGATCGGTCATTTATTGAAAATGAAACAAAAAAAAGTCAATCCCTTTCCGAAAAAGAACAAATTTTTATATGCTTACATTGGTTAGGAAATGGTGCCCAGCTGCACGGTGTAGCAGCAATGTATGGGACATCAAAATCAATTATTTGCAGAACTGTTACCAACTGGACTTTTCAGCTTTGCACTTTTCAATCCTTGCAAAGTTGCAAAGTTTGTTCATGGAACAGACCCCAATATACACACTCTTGTGTCTTGCTGGAGGAAGGCCATAGAACAGGAAGGAGATTATGTGGAAAAATAGGAAGTTTAGAAGAAACATAATTTTTTGTGTACGAAGTTTCAGTGTGTTCAATAAATAACAGAGGAATCTCACTCCTAGACTTAATATACAAAATATTTTCAATAATCATTCTTAATAGCATAAGTTTACAACTCGAGAAAGAACTAGGAGAATATCAAGGAGGTTTCAGACCCTGGAGGAGCTGTCCTGATCAGATCATGAGTCAAGTTGATAATGGACTATAACAGGAGAAGAAACAGAGATATGGTGATAACATTTGTAGATTTCAAGAAAGCTTATGATTGCATCCATAGAGAATCTCTGTTTAAGAAAATGTTAAGACACCTTGGACTACACCCCAAATTGTTAAACATGATAAAATTGACTAACACCAAATCAAAAGTGAGTTTAGAGGTGAATCATCAGAGACATTTGAAATTAAAACCGAACTAGAGCAGGGGGATGGGCTTTCGCCACTATTATTTAATTGTGCAAAACTTGTTCCGACATGCCCTAGCAAAAGACATTAAAATGGAATTTGATTTGAAAATACTGCCTAGTTCTCGAAACAGTGAATTACCAATTCCGACTGGCTTATAATTAGGTTAGTCTACTCAAAACTCTAGCCTACAAAAGTCTGAACATTCACAAGGGACTCATTTCAATAAAAATCAAAGAAACAGAATGCTTTATATTCTTCAACCATTCCAATTTTCATCAGCTGAGCTGCTGCATTGTGTACCTGGCAGACACAACAAATACAGCAGGGATTTGCAAAGAAAGATCACCAGACAGACAACACACCTTGCAACAAAAATCACAAATTTCACATCGAGGAAATAAGGATCATTATTTAGTGATCTGTATAATGTTTGTTGAAATTTACACAAACAATATTATTTCTCACCTTAACTTCGAAACACACTCTACCATTGCTGAAACCATGTGAAGCTCTAGCACCAGCCCAAATATATCCAAAACCTTGTTCATACATCGGAGTTGCTAAGCAGAATTTATCTTTGTCGATAACAAGATTTAGATCAGAATCATCTGCAATAGAAAAAACGTACATACAGTACATAAAAAGTCACAAACAAAAAAGTTCAAAAACAAGCGATATCAAAAAAGTACAAGTAAATTAATAACACCAAGTAAAACATTGAAGTACCAGTGTTACAGTTAATCTGCAAGATTTGAAGCAACAAACAAAATACAAATATGACTCCTTACTTTGACATGCATCAAATAATACCACTGAAGTTGAAATAATGAATGCAGTTAAAACATATTCAACCTCCCTTATAACTAGGATAATTGAATAAACCCTGAAGCAACCTAAAAACAAAAGATTTATTTCAACATAAAATATTGTGAGATTTGTTAAGGATGGAACATTGACTCTGACAATTTCTTCAACCAAATAAAGACCAGCTATAAGTACTATGGTCGTCTCACGAGAAGTCGCGTGCACCAATCTCAAGTCCTGACAAGAAACATTGGTTCCGTCCGTGGTGATTCTTGTGAACTAAGGTGCTGCTGTGGTTTTAAATTTGTAGTGCAACTGCGCTTTAGTTATACATTTACTGTCTGTGAAGTTTTAAATTTGTAGTGCAACTGCGCTTTAGTTATACATTTACTGTAAGTACTGATAACGAACAGTTCAATAATGAACATGCATCTTTTTTAGAGAACTCTGACTGTTTCTGACGACTAATGTTTGTAGCTTAGTGCAGTATCACTTACTCTTGCCATACGTTTATCCCTGAGCACGTAAGCCCATACACTAAGGGTGCAACCTTACTGTTTCTCCCCTGTAATGTAAAGATAGTGATTTATACAGTAAAACCTCGTTAACTCGAAGTTGTTGGGAAGCAAAAATCGGACTTTGAATTACGTAATTTCGTATTAACCGCCAACACGTACTTCGGAAATACCAACCCTTGCGGCGTCACAATATATTCTACGACCCGTTACTGCATGCAATTAACCTAGATTCACAGTTTAAAGCTCTCAAATGTCATGGAAAAACTATTTCCAAAATGTATCCAACAAGGTGCATTTACAGTATTCAAATAATGCACTTGGATAAGTCACCGGCAAAAGAAAGAAAACATGATTCAAAGACTAGGAGAAATCTATACTGGCTCCCCTGTGCAAGTGCTTTATTCATTGGAGTACTGAACTGTATGCATTTTAGATGCCTTGTGCTTGCACAGAATGTACCCGATGTCCTTACAACAACGCGGCTTCTCGAACTTTCCTATGACGCGGGCAGAAAGTCTCTCGCTTCCGTCCACATTACAATAGTACAGTGACTATACTTGTGCGATTTCCCACCATGGCACTTCTAAGACCCATTAATGCATGCAATCACCTTGGTTCACAGGTTAAACTTTTCAAATGCCATGGAAAACACTATTTCAGAAATTTATCCAACAAGGTGCATATACATTATTAAAATAATGCTCGCGTATAAAACAATGACAAACATAACCTCACGCAATGAAAGGAAGAAAAACACAATTCAAATGCGAGGAAAAATTATGCTACCTCCCCTGTGCAAATGCTTTATCTTTTGGATTACTGTATGTCTGCATTTTTTGATGCCTTGTACCAACAAGGAGAGTGCCCGACGCCCTAAAGAACATCATGGCTTTTCGAACTTTCCTATGATAGGGGAAGGAAATATCTCGCTTCCGTGTGCAGTGTGCACTGCATAGCAACACAGTACATTTGCCGGCTGGCAATTTTCTCCTTTAAAACCATAAGTCCGTTTGGCATCAGCATTTTAAAAAATAAAACAAACAATGCAGTTTCCTCGAAATTGACAATATTGTTTGGTGCGTACGAATTAATTATAGACTATAAGCCACGCTTTTTCGCCAACTGTCGGCACCGCCAGTGTCCGCGGATTCTGCCTCTCCGCACACTGCCTGCTACGTGATAATGTGGCGTTCCTAAAAACGGTGAATCATTACAATCCCGCTCGAACATAGCAAATATGGAACACACTGTAGACACGCTGAAGTACGTGAAAGGGCGCAAAGTTACCCTTTCATGTTCCAGAAGACGTGTTCTTTCACGACGTGGAGAAAGTCCTTCAAATTATGAATTGTCCATATTTTGAATTAAACGATTTAAATAACATGCAAAACCGTACCTCATGTTTCCAGAAACAAGAGCTACTTCGAATTAGGCGAGGTTTTGAATGAACCGATTTCGAATTATCGACGTTCTACTGTAGTTACTTTTTCTAACTGTTGGGTTTTTATTCAGTGTCCCTAACCACACAGTTTAGGGACCCTACTTTCTGATAAAACATCTTACATTTACTGTTAATCTGGCATGTTGGCACTACACAGTCAGGATTTATTTCGTACATTGTCAGAAATTACGTATTGCCACTGCAGTACTGTTAAAGTCACCAGTCTTACATTTGCAGGAATAATTAAAGGTTGTTTTTTTTTCTGTGGGATTGTAAATCTGTTCGGCTAATACCAGGTAAGTAGAATTGCGGCATGTTCGAATAATGCATTTAATAATGTAGTTTGTGGCAAATGACGAACGCAGCATTTTATTAACTGTGCTCTTATTTCATCCAGTACTTACATACAGAATTCAATTAGGATGTCCAAGAAGCACAAAAAATCATCAAGAACTCCTACGAAAATGAAAGCAACGTTACCTCGTTTACAAAACGAAATTCAGACATTGCTACGAGGTATTGAAAAAGGAAGATGACGAGTTATCACTGGTAGTGATATGGATCTTATGACAAGAGTTTCACAATTAATTGGAGTAAGTGTTAATTTTAATTGTACTTCTATGATAAGTTCTCACAGTGAGAATGTCGGGGATTTTAACCTTACTTGGTCAATTCCAATGGCTCGGGGGCGTATTCAACATTAGAAATCATCCTAGGTAGGGCCATCATTTTCACAGACATGCAGGTCGCCTAGTAGGCCGTCTACTAGAAAAAGACCTGCACCAGGCCTCTCCACAGGCCATACGCCACTATTATTATTATTATTATTATTATTATTATTATTATTATTATTACAGTGAGCAGAATATATAAACTGAAGCAGGCACAACGGATAACTTGGCCTACATACAAAAAGAAATGTCTTTCGATTAATGCTAAATTTAGGTATTATAACTCTGTTATTAAACCAGAAGCAACTTATGCTTGTGAAACATTATTTAAACTGAATACTAGATCAACAACAGAACGCTTACAACGAGTTGATCGAAGGATACTCAGGACGATCATAAACAAGAAACATCAGGTGGATGGACAGTGGAGATTGTTGCCGAATGAGGTTATCTATCTGGAAAGTGAGTCCATCACAGACAGGTTGAGAAAAAGAAGAACTGCCTTTTTTTGTCATATATTTCGACTAAGTGATAACAGAGTTTTAAAACAATTATTTAATTACTTTTGGAATAGTAAATCAAAAAACAAATGGTTTAAAGAAGTCCAAAGTGATTTGAAGGAGTTGAATATTACCATGCAAACCATAGAAAACAGAGGCGAGAAAAGTATTTTGAAGAATAAATGCATCAGGCTTCCTCTGACCACTGTACAGAGGAAACAATATAACGGATGCGGAGAGGGCAGCCAGGTCAACCAGACTCAAGACTTTTTGAGAAAAGAAAAGGAAGACAAATTTGTTGTAGCCTGTTTAAGTGCTCCAATGTGGGCGTAAACTCTGTAAATAAAAATAAATAAATTACAGTGAAAAGGAGCTGAAATGGAAAAATATTTCGTTATGAACCTAACCTAAACATGTCTTTTCTCTTAGATACGGTTTTTCAGACGTAGCCTTTGTGTATTCTTATCGACTTACAGAATATGTGCATGTAATATATTTGCTCATGTGTATTATTACAGCGTGGTTTCGTTTCAGATTTCTATTCTGTTTACTAGGTAACATCTGCCACCTGAAATAAGTTGTTATCCGTATTATATAAAGGTGTTAGAAAATGGTTTTCTTTATTTGACATTCGGAAGGTGGTGTTTTGTGTTTTAATTATTTTAAGAAAAAGTTGTAAAATTTGGAGAGCAATCAGGTTTGTAAATAAATGAATTTAAAAACATAAAAAATTAATAAAACAAAGTAAAAAACAAAATAGCACATAAACCATTAAATATGCCCATGGAAAGATGATAAAACACTTAAAAAGGAAGTCACACTTTTATTTCATTTCCAAGGAGCATTTACTACTGGATTATATTTAATGTTAAAGAATTAAATTTTTACTTTTTTTGCTATTGGCTTTACGTCGCACCGACACAGATAGGTCTTATGGCGACGATGGGACAGAAAAGGGATAGGACTAGATAGGAAGCGCCGTGGCCTTAATTAAAGTACAGCCCCAGCATTTGCCTGGTGTGAAAATGGGAAACCACGGAAAACCACATCTTCAGGTCTGCCAACAATGGGTTTCGAACCCACTATCTCCCGAATACTGGATACTGGTCGCACTTAAGCGACTGCAGCTATCGAGGTTGGTATTTTTCATTTAATTTATAGTCATGGGTGAGGCAGAACTGGGTGTCTCCACCAGAAAACGCAACAAAAGATGAGCTGTAAAGGTTGTGTCATATAAATCGAAGTCACTTAAAGAGGTACAGTAGTATCTAAACATAAGTTTCGGTAATCTTTTATACTTTCTTGTATGCATAACAAAATTTCTGATTTTTTAAAAACCAGGAATACTGTTGATGAGAATCTGCACAATAAAGGCCATACTGACCTACAACTTCCTCCAAATCACTCATTTTTCAATGCCATCACTTTAGTATGGTCTGTGGCGAAGCAGTATTATAACAAAACAGTTGCTTCAAGACCTGGCCATGGATTGGACCGAGCTAGAGCTGTGTGGAAAGAATCTCTTGATCAGGTAGGCCAAGTGGAAATGTTATTTATTGTATATAGGCAACTGGAGTTTATCATATACACTGACTGAGCAAATGTCATAGGATAGCAGAGCACTGATGCGCAGGTGTGTTGTCTGCGCACCACACCCCCCCTGTGCCAACGGCAGTTGTATAGGAGACCTTATGAGCAGTGGCTGTGCATGTGACAGGTGTAACATGGAACGTCGTCGTGAGCTGACACCGTTCGAACGGGGTATGGTGGTTGGTGCCCGACGGATGGGAAGGGCAATTTCGGAAGTGGTGCGGGAATTCGTCTTAGCACGATCATTTGACATAGATGTTGATTCCCATAGGGAATCTGAAATATTTGTTCCGAATGAGTAAATTTATAATACCAATACAAATGGTCCGTTATTGGACACCATAAATTTTCCAGCGAACTCATTCCTGGTTGCCAGCGTTTCACCCTCGGATGGGGTTATGTGAAAAATGCACTTTTTACGCCACCATTAACGACTGATCTAACAGAACTGCGGGCCCGCATCATCAACACCTTTGGTCAAATTGACAGCGAGATGCTACGCTGGGTGTGGGACGAACTTGACTATATAGTTTATGTGTGTAGAGTCGCTCATGGAGCACATATCGAGCACTTGTAGCCTCATAAAAAAAACTATGATTTTTTTCAGTCTGTCTATATAATTTTGTAATGTTACAACAAAAAAACAGAGAAGAATTTTTGAAACCGCTCCAATCATTAGTGCACACCCTGTACAGAAGCCTAATGTGTTCGGTCATCACAATGAGCATGCTGAGGGGGAAGGATAAGCTGGTGGTTAGTATCATAAGGCGGATTTGAATTTACAAATCTTCCTTCTACCCTTAGCATTCCCTTATCTAAGAAAGGATGTAAATTTGCAGTTTTACTCTTCCTTGAGATGCAGCATATAGAGTAGAGATTGGCTATCTCTTGAGCATAACACACTTGTGCAATTTTGATGCAGGAGTGCAAGGCCATCTACAGCTCTTGTGCACTTAATGTCCCTAACCTCTTGTCTTGAGGATTAGTACTATTGTGAATGAATCGCCAACAATACGCAGTAATTTGAGTCAGTCAGGACAGTGACGAGTACTTCAACATAAATTTATTCCAATTGGTACCTATCAATATGACTGGGAAGTGTACTTTGCGACTCAGGTAGTTCCTCTTCTGCGTGGGATGAGATTGTGTCTGGCCATGATTCAGTGGGCTCAGTTAACAAAGCTCCACACAGTTCAAGTCTTCATAGAGTCAGTTTCTTCACCAGTGCTATTCTGGATTTATAACATAACCTGACACAGGTCTGTCCCCTTTTGTTGACAGACCGTACATAAAGACAAGCTCCATAAGCTAATTCTGAAGCATCAGAAAAATCATGAAATTGTACATCAATAGAGGGTTCCTTTCTTGTGACTAACCGCTCAATATAAAATTCTCTTACTGCCTGCGGCTGAAAGTGAAGTTCTTCCCATTCTCTGACTAGTTGAGATGGGAGTCTATCATCCCAATTCAGACTGACTAGCCAAAGTTTCTGCAAAAAAATATTGTAAGAAATTACCAATGGGCTGACTGGCCCAAGTGGATCAAATATTGATGCAATGACAGATAAGACCTTTAATTTAATTAGGCTACATGAATATCAGCATGATAGGGACTGTCTGAATACAGATTGCCACAAATGAGAAAATTATCACTTACTGGATGCCATAATAGGCCTAAAGATTTCACGCTAAGGCCTTCATAAGACTAAGAGAGCTGGGCTTGCCTGTCCTCTTTTGAAACTGCTTCCAGTAATGCCGGGTGGTTTGCACACCATTTCCAGAGGTGAAACCCTCCACTCTTTAGTAAATTAATAATTTCAGGCTGCAACTGAAGAGCATCCTGTATGTCACAGCATTTTACTAGGTCATCAGTATAAAATCTCTGAACAACTTGTGCTGCTCTGGGTAACCTCAATTCTTCATCTTCAGCAAGTTACTTCTGGCAACTGGTAGCTAGGAAAGGTGCTGCCGTTGTACCAATGTTACAGTAGTCACTTCATAGTGACCAGGTGGGTCCCTATGCGATTCCCTCCAGATAATCCGCTAAATGTTCCTATCATCTGCATGAACCATGACTTGCTGATACATTTCATCAATATCTGCAGTGAAGGCAAAGATATGCACTCTAAATCTAAGAATAATAGAGTAAAGATCCTCTTGTATTGTCGTTCCAACCATTAATGTATCATTCCATGAAATATTGTTAGAAGTTTTAGCAGATGCATCAAATAAAATCCCCGTTTTTGTAGTTTAGCTCCTAAGCTTAAAAACTGGATGATGGGGTATATAATAGCTTCCACCTTCATTCCCTGACCCTAACCATATGCCCCATGGCCTCATACTCGTGAAGAAAGTTACAGTATCGTGCTTAAGTGAGGGCTGCCTACTGAAACGCCATTCTAGTCCAATAACGGACCATTACATTGGTATTACTAGTTGAGTTAGTCGTGACATGGCATGATTGAAGGAGTTTCCCAGAATCTCAGGTTTCTGCCTGAGGGGTAAGCGAACTATAAATCTACCTGTAGTATCCCTAGTGATAGTCTCTGTAAAGTGCCTTTCTGTGGCTCTCTTCTCTTGTGACTGGGGATGTTCTTCTATTTCCCAGAACTGCTGTGGCTGGGTGTCTAACCTGTCCTTCGACTTCAAGAAACATGTGATTCTCGAGTAAGACATTTCTCTTCCCTCTGATGTTAGTGTCCAGCAATAATCCATCCTAGTTCAGTGTCTTGAAGAATAGGATAATCTGGTAATCGAGTTCTGCGACCAAGTTTAAATAATAAAAAGAAACATTCTGCGCCTATAACAACTCGGTATCACCTGCTGGAAGAACTGGGGTCAGCAAGCTTCAAGTCACTGAGCAAGTTCCAATGTTCATGCTGAATGTAGAGCTAACCACTCTACCCCACCAAGTGCCCAAGTTATGGATAACGGAAGCCTTTACCTTTCACCCTTCCAGTGGCCTTCATGGTTTGTACGGAGATGACTTTGCTTTTTGAATATTAGTACTCATGTTTATTATGTTTGTTTATTCATACCCCCTGCTTGGTAATTCAGTGACCATAGAATGGCTCTTGATGTTGTAAATTACCGTACATTTTTTTGCATACTTTTGTTGATTATTATTATTACTACATATCCCATAAAATGTAAATAAACTAATATTTAATATAGTAAATTATGCTTATCTCTTTGGATTCATTTATTTCATTGCATATTGTTACTGCTACAACACGACTTCTTTATGATGTAGATACAGTACAAAAGTAATTCTTCCCAAACAGATTTGTTATACACCCCCTGTATGTGAGGGACGCAGACTAAGAATACACACACGGTATCCCCATCCTGTTGTAAGAGGCAACTAAAAGGGGCAACCAAGGGATGATTGTATTAGAACCATGAAACTTCTTTTGATTAGTACCATCACGCGGGGAATACCATGGGTCGCCTTTACCTGCGAGTAGTACCACTATGTTAAGTACACAATAGTCTGTGATTAGCAGCAACATAAGGAGAGAGTGTATGAGTTTTCCAGTAACCGTGATTAGTACCATTGTAAGAAGCACCACGGGTCTGGGCGTTGCCTGCGATTGGTACCCACTATATGAGGAACACCACGGGAATTGCGGCACCCGTGAGTAGCACACCTAGGTGAGGAACACCATGGGTTTGCATTGCTTATGAGTGGCGCCAATATGTGAGAAATACCATAGGTCTGCATTAGCTGTGCGAAGTACAATACTTGTGAGTAGCACCATGATGTGTGGAACACCATGAGTCTACGCTACTTTTGATTAGTACCGCAACATGACAAATATCAAGGTTCTACTTTACTAGTGATAAGTACCATTATTAGGAGCCGTTGACCTGGATTTTGGACCCCTTTAGACAACAAGCATCCTCGATGCAGGATTGTGCTTCAGAAGCAGTCCCTTGGTCAGTAATATTATTGTCTGTGATAGTTTCTGGGTCGGATCCACTGATTATTTTAAATTCATACCCATCCATTCATTCTCCATCATCAAGTTTTTATTCTGATCAGTGGATGATTTTGAACTTTTAAATTGTTGTTATATTTCGTCTCATTTTGTACCATTAGGGGCTGATGACCTACAAGTTAGGCCCTTTTAAACAACAGGGATCATCACCATCAGATTTGTTATACCTGCACCAATCAGACTACACACTAGGGAAGTATCTTTTATTAAGGTACATAATGTTCTTACATACCATATATGTATAACTGAAGAACTGAAGATCTATATACAGCTAAATGGGTCGCCCTATGGTAGAAATCTAAAGTGAGTAATTTCAGAGAGAGTAAGCCCATCTGGTATTGTCACAAAAAACTGAGTGGATTGGCTGTGTAGTTCGATCACATTACTGTGAGCTTGTTTTTGGGAGATGGTGGATTCAAACCCCACAGACAGCAGATCCGGTTTTTTTTTTTTCTTCCGTGGTTCCCTCAATTTCACTTCAAGCTAATGCTGTGGCTGTACCTTTATTAAGGCAACTATCGCTTCCTTCTTTTAAGTCCAAGCCTTTATCTCATTCTTGCCTTACAACCAGTCTTCAATCAGTGTGATAAGCCAATATATATAAAAATATGGTAATGTTTGACTCATTAGTGCCCCTGTACATTTCCTGGGTTTCCCTAGTGTGGTAAGCTTGAGATACATCAACTTGCAAGCTAAAAATATCTATAAAATCCCCCCTTCTGCTTATTGCAGAAAGGAGAGGAATAAAACAACATCCACGGTAAAGGAAGGACAGATAGGTTCTAGGTCGCAAGTCCTTGAACTTATGGAAATTGGAATAAAATATACAATCTAAATCTCTCTCTTCCTCCCTGTCTCCACCCTCCTCCCCCTTTAAGAATACGGTTATAGTAATGCGTACATCAAAATAAAGGCAGGAAATATTTAATTAAATTTAAGCGAGTGAAGGAGAGAATGTATGACTAGCTCAGGTTGGTGGGTTCGAGTCCGGCGATATTTGAATGTGCTCAAATATGCCTGTGTCATGTCTGTAGGCCTACCAGTACGTAAAAGGAACTCCTGCGGAACGAAATATTGGCACTTTGGCACTTATGAAAACCACAGAAGTAGATAGTAGGACTAATATTATTATTTTCAATCCAGCAGTGAGTTTGAAAGCTGACCAAATTTCAGTTTACATAGCTTAGCACATTAGTTTTCCTATATGTTTTCTGGATAAGCTTGAAGATATAACAAGCCTGCAAACTGAAAATATCCCCAATAATCTCTCTACCGGGCGAGTTGGCCATGCAGTTAGGGGCACGCGGTTGTGAGCTTGCATCCGGGAGATGCTGGGTTCGAATCCCACTGTCGGTAGCCCTGAAAATGGTTTTCCATGGTTTCCCATTTTTACACCAGGCAAATGCTGGGGCTGTACCTTAATTAAGGCCACAGCCGCTTCCTTCCAACTCCTAGGACTTTCGTATCCCATAAGAACTATCTATAACGGTGCGACATAAAGCCACCAGAAACAAAATCTCTCTCCTTAACTGGTTATTGACGAGAGAAAGGAACGTTTGCGCAAAAGAAAGGAAAGGCACTATGTACAGTGGTTGACATATTATTAGGGCCACTAGGCGAAAGTTGTCATTTTCAAACTTGGTAAGACATACACAATTAAACTTCACTGAAATAAATTTAATTAATCTAAAATTGTCTTTTGACAAACATATTACACAATTTTACATTTGAAATATTAATAAAAATCAAGAAAACTAAGGAAACTAGGAAATCCTAATATGTTGTAACACCTCCCTTCGCAGCAATTACCGCTTGGACTCCATCTAGTATACTACAAATGCATCTGAGGCAGCTATTTTTAATTTCATCATCGTGATGCTACACATCGATCAGTCTTTATATCAGTTGGATCTTATTCGTGACATTATGAGCACAAATTTTCCTCTTCATTAGCCCCCAAAGGTTCTCGGTCGGGTTGAGGTCAGGAGAATTGCCAGGCCACTCCAAAACCTTCACTTTGTTGTCCAGAAGAAACTCTGTCACAGTTTTATCCTTGTCACAAGGTGCAGAGTCATGTATAAACACAAATTTGCCATCTGGGAACTATTCCCGAACTTGTGGAAGTAGCCGTTTCTCTAGAACTGGCGTTGGTTCATGGTTCCTTCGACAATATACAGGCGGCCGGTTCCATTACTATTGATGATGGACCACACCATGACACTTAACGGGTGCTTAACGGTCTGGACATTGCAGTCACAATTGTATTTCTCACTCTTGCGCCTCCACACAAATACAGATCTGTCAACAAGGATGTGTACTGATGACTCATCCGAAAAGCAAACCTGAAAAAAATGTAGTTCTGTATAAAAACCTGTTTACACCAAGTGCGGTTGAGCATAACAGGGAGGAAGTAAACAAATTATAATTTTTGTAAACAGCTTACCCTTTTCCATTCATTAGAAGTCCAATTTTGATGTTGTTTTGCCCATAACAGTCGCTTCTTCATCATGGTCGGTGTCAGTAATGGTTTCTTTGCTGGACGATGACAAGCTCTTTGATCATCCGACGAGCTGTCATTGAAGATACGTTGATCCCCGCTTGTCGAATCTTTGTTGAAATGACTTACATTGAAGCTTTTCTGTGTTTAATGACGATGTTTCTTAACTGGCGCTCTGCTCGTAGAGAAGTGATTCTTTTGCGGCCACATTTACTCACCCGTTTAGGTGCGAAATTCGTGCCTTGGTCAAGTTTTTTCTTAATTCTATCCACTGTTGACTTTCAAACAGAAGTGATAGACGCTATTTTTCTATGAGAATAATCAGTATTCTTTAAAATTGTTTTTATTTCCAAAATTTTACTGGGAGAAAGGTCTTCAGCTTTCCCCATGTTTGTTTTCTAAATACCAGTATTTTCAAGTATATACTTAACTATAACCAACTGTATTCTACTCTTGTAACGTCACTATATCACATAGAGAGCAAAATTCGCACAAGAAATGCAAGGAAACAAATCTACAATAAATCACGTGTGTTAGTCCAACAGTCAGCAAGGAACTGTAACATAATTGGCGCCTTTCTCAATTCTTGACCAGAGTTTTCATTATTAGGCTTCTTAATGTAGGGCTGATTGTTGAATTTAACTATAGAAATGTGTAATTAATAATATCCAACCATAAAACTAAGCAATAAGTAAACACTTACACGAAGGTAATGATCCAAACATAAATTCTTCCATTTTTACCTAGTGGCCCTAATAATATGATCAACCACTGTAATTTCTGGAACTTTCTAATATCACATTACAAAGACTTATCAAAATAATAAATCGCATCGTTGTTAACACACCCCTCTTTTCACGAATTATGGTTATAGTAATGTGTATATCAAAATAAAGGCAGAAATATGTAACATAATCTGAGTGAGAAAATGTGTTTATTTCCTTAATTCCTCATTGAGCATGGAAACCAGCTTAATCATGAATATCTTGATTTCATAACTTTTATCATTTACTGGGGTAAGGACGTTCATTATCGATGCTTATACACTGAGGTTAGTTTGTTATGGTTATGTCTGGTGATTTTAATATGTAACTAGTTATGTTGGCAACAGTGAAAAAAGAGAATCGGGCGGCGATATTTACCTTTTAGTGTATGGCCTTACGTCACGATAACTATACAAGCTGCCGCAACTTCTCACGAGACGCAGATACGGTAGTACCCTCTAACTCAGCCCCACCGAGAATTGATTCTCAGTTCCTCCAGGACTATAAAAATAAAATTAAAAAAACTCTTTGCAGCTATCTTGCCAAAAGAGATGAATGACTGGAACCAACTGAAGTACACAGTATACAAGACCTTGAATAATTTCAGACAACCTCACAGGAGGCGACATCACAGATGGTGGAATATTGAGTGTGACTGTGCAGTCGACGAGTGAGCAAAGTGGAATTCGACTAAGTGAAAGGAAGGCTGGGAGGATTTCACAAAGGTACGAAAACTGACAAGCAAGAACATTAGCCGCACGAAGAGATGTTATGATCGGCCGAGGTCAGGAAGTTGAATGAAGAATTCAGATGGTATAACACAAGAAATTTCTTTCAGGCATTCAAACAAGAGCTCTCGGGGTATAAACCACAAAGCCTTCACTTCAAGAACCCATAAGGGAAGTTAGTTACCTGTAACTGTGGGAGCATGCAACTTCTGGCAGTTGCTCAACTCCCAAGAATCCAAAAAAAGACTACCTGTAGTAGACAGTAGTCTGCTGGCCATCTCAACTACCTACTCTTCAGCAAATAACTACCACCAACTGCCTCAAGAATAACAAGGCACCCAGGGAAAATGGCATCATTGCAGAAGCCCTTAAAGCAGGCAGAATTATGACCACAGAGGTCATACACTGAATCCTGGTTGATTGCTGGGAGACTGGCAGGATACCTGATGAATGGAAGCCAGCCCTAATACACCCACTGTACATGAAAGGTGACCAAAGAGATGTCAACAACTAACAGGTTTCCAAGTAGCGATACATGCTTAGTAAGTTAATCTTGCTGTAGTTCTCCGGGCAGTTTGAACTAGTGCTCAGGGGTCACGATGAGACAGATAAATCTGACAACCCTGGTATTTTTTTTAGGTTTTCGCGGTATTATTTCATTTTCACTACTCAGATGCAATTTCTATTCAGCCAATGTCATCGGATTACTATTATTATATTGCAAAATATCGGGGTGTTGGTCGGTAAAAACTGGACCGATTGTGAAGGGGGGATGAGATGACGGCTTAATCCTGCCACAGTAAACTGTCACAAAACTGCCATATTATTTTTATTACTATCCTTTGTATACAAGACTACATTATTCCAATGTAGGCTATAAAATGTAAAATAAAATCAATTATTGTTATTACTGCTGTTGCATTTCTGGGGAAATTGTACAATGTTTGAAGTAACCAAGATTTTCAATTAGACAAATGTTGTATTTGGAAACAATTGTCTTCACGAAAAATAAAGTAATTTAAAAAAAAGAAAAACATGTTCCTTAGGTTTCAGTGAAATCTGTGAGAGGAATTCTGATGTACTATACATTGTTTGGTTCTGATGATCAACAATACTAATAACAATGTAACAGACATTATTCCTTATACTATGAGAGAGTACCATTTTGGGTAATAAGACGCTGTTTTTTTTTCTTACAATATTAACCTGTACTAATAAGAATCGTAGTATATGCGCAGCCTAACATTAAAGACTCATTTTTGTGAAGGTCTATTTGTATCCTTCCCTAATTATACTGATAGGAATCGCAGTGCACATCGCTCACGGTCATGAGTAAACCAAATTTTTTCAAGCTTTGACAATTGTTTTCTTTTTGCGGCTTGTAATTAAAGTTGATTGGGTTGGTGTCAGTTGTGTTAATGTATTCTTTTTTGGTCACTATTCCAGTCATGACAGATTGTGTGGGTAAATGTGTATTCGTCACATCAGTCAAATAATGGAGATAGAGGTTACGATATAACCTTCAAATTGTGAGTTTTATACTGGGCAAAATGTCCCAATAATACACAGTTTGCAAAAACGTTAATTGCTCCCGAACGCCCAAAATGTCATACATGCAAAACAAAGTGCAGAGGTTCTGTGCACCGTGTATGGGTCATGCGCAGCTGTTTGGATGAACGTTCTGTCTCGGGGCAACTCGGCTAAGCTCGGTGAGCCCTGCAGAGAGAGTTAGGAAGGGGGGGAAACAGGCAGGGTGAACGAAACAGGCATAGAGAAAGAGAGAGAGCGCTATTGCTCAAACTCGAGGAGTGGGAGGGGGGTCTGCACTCTGGTAAACCTAGCGAAGTCATCTTGAGCACCTAGCAATGCACCCACGCATGCACTCTGAGGCGCCCTAGTGAAAACTACGATGTTGGTAGGATAACTAAGAAAATATACAAGCTTAAACCCATTTCCTATGTCTTTTTACCTTGAACCTGCCTACTGTCTCCTGAATGCATGCAATGTTAATTTTCCTTTCAGCTAGGGTCATGGAGAGCTCATAGCTCTTCCCTGTTAGGGTTCTAATATTCCAAAACAGAGAGATTATTTCCTCAAATTAGAAAAGTACCTTTGGTAAGCGACTTGTCTCTCCAGAAAATTTGCTGCATTCAAAGTTAGAAAAAAGATACATTCAAAATTTATGCCAGCAATGCAATTCACTAACTTAAGACTTTTTTAACTTCTAAAAGTATGATTACTTACACCAACTGAGCAGAACAGCATTTTCATCATAATCAGGTTCATTATCCCTTCTCTGTGGACTTCTGAAACAAAAATTATTCACATTTAGATAGTACATTAATTACTGTCAGATGTCAGGTAAGTAGGTTACAAGAGATAGCTGTTGTAACAAAAATTACATGTTTAAAACAGTACTAAATTACATTAGTAAGCTTTCTGTGTTGTAAAAATGTTATGCGTATTAGTCCATTAAAATCCTGTAAACGTACGAACAGTGTAATCATCACGAATTTAACTTCAGAATCGCCAGCGGCCTGTTCTTTCTTGAGTTGTGGCATGTTATCAGCTGCTAGTACATTACAGCAGCACAGAACAGAGGTGTCGTGAATGGCGGTTCGCAACGCGCCTTTCGCATATAATCAGAATGAGCGAACAGACTCCAATGGGATTCGGATCCGCGACCTCCAGGGTAGAAAGCCTGTGATTTAAAAAGTAGCAGGCATATAAACACCTGTATATATGAAAAGATTACAGGAGACTTTTGTACATGTCCATAATTCATAGTTTATAAACTAAAGTAATAATAATAATAATAATAATAATAATAATAATAATAATAATGGAAATGACAGAATATTTCAAAGGATTTAGAACATTCGATGTGGCGTAGAAGTTTGTAAGCCAAGCGTTCTGTGTCTCAATATTGTGAAACATTGTGTAAGTTAAATACGCATTTCTTCTGAGTTGGAAATGTACAGTCATGTGTAAGGAACATAGGAATAGCTTCTCAGAGCTTCTGGAACAATGTGTGTAGTGCAATGTGACCCAATCAGAACAGTGCCGTCCTGATGTGAACTAGTAACTTGTGGTGATGGTAAATGAATCAGTAGGATTATTCGAGAAAGAATAGAAAGAAACCATATAACTTGGGAACTGGTAAACAACAGGGCTTTTGACTTTCATCCCTCAAAGGAGGCTTTAGACTCTCAGACCTCGAAGGTAGCTCTTGACTGTCAGCTAGTGTTGGCCGGAAGTCCTACCGCTCAGAGAACTGTTAGAGTGCTGGTAGACTTTGTGTAGAGCCACAAGTACGCAGTCAAGTAATACCAAGTCAGAGGGATATTAGGCTCTGAAAGTAAGTGTGATTCGTCAGCGAGCGATCACAAGGGTTTACAACACCGATTGTCAAAGTAGGTGTTAGAATATAATCATCGCCGTGTTAGAATATAATCGTCAAACTAGCAAATACTAATATTTGGAAGAATAATGTCTCGCCGCGAAGAGCCATGGGTTCCAGGGATTTCTACGCAGAAGAACTACGAGACGAAGAAAGAAGATTTCAATTGGACGTGCTCCAATTCTACTCTGTAGTTAAGTATCCAACCAGTGAGCACAATTATTATTATTATTATTATTATGTGTATTTAAAGACTTAGAGACATTCAGAAGGATCTGAAGTTGAGAAGGGATTGAGAGTAAATGGTGTCAGAGATATTGTATTAAAATTGTACATTCATCTTGTACGTATCTGTGTGTGAATATTCTTGGGTTTTAGAATATAACTGGTGTTCAAACTTTGCCGATCTGACTATACGCTCCCAGAATTTGAACGCAACTCCTCAGCCTGTTGATATCCCTTAGGGTCACGACAAGGGGACTTAAAAAATTTGGTGGCAGATGTGGCGTAACAATTAATTACGATAAATTACTAGCAAATTCTAGTGTTCATTTGTTGTGAATATATACAAGTGTAATTACAATCACTTTAAGTGTTCATTTGTTGTGAATATATACAAGTGTAATTACAATCACTTTAAGCAATGCTTAGTGATCAGGAATATAAGTGAACTAAATTGTAATTGTGTCTGATCACTTTTTCAGGTACACTGAGGAAAGTAACGGGAAAGGAAAGAAATTTGAGTTGCTTGGAGGCAGAACAAGAAAGCAAAAAACAGACAGTAGCAGCTGTCGGGAACAATCCAGCTCGAAGTCCAGTGGTTATTCCGAGAGGGTGAGTCAAAACCCAACTCATAATGGAGGGTTCAGATAGAAATGCTAGTCCTACCCCTAGTAATGCAGAAGTAATGTATGATGTAAGCGGCCATGCTCGCTTTTTATCAGTGACAGAAGCTTTAAAACTCGTAAGGTTTGAATTTGACGGCTTGCACAAAGAAAGATTACAAGAATTTTGTGAAAATGTTGAAATGGCGATAGGGTTAGTTAGGCCGGAAGAGCGCGAACTATTTGATAAATTAATACTCACTAAAATTATGAAAGATGCGCGTAGCAAATTATAGGTAAGGGCCGATATAGAAACATGGGACGATATAAAGAGAGCCTTACAAGAATGCTATTCTGAGAGACGAACTGTAGACTTCTATGCATGTCAATTGTTTGCCACAAGACAGGGTAAAACCGAAACCATAGCACAGTGGGTGCACACAATTGACCTATGGGAACCGAACTGCGAAACGCGATGGTGCAGGGCGAACCATTGCTTGTCAGAGAACATCAAGTATGGGCGCTTCTCAAGTTAGTGAAAGCCAGTTTCGTGCAGGGTATCAGGGATGAAAGAATACAATCTCACATTAAGAGCCGGGACACACAAACATTAGAACAGGCTGTCAACATCGTCACGGAGGAGGAAACAGCAATAGTTCCCGCGCAAGCCAAGCAGCAACTCATGTCAGGTTAGGAAATCCGCCGAAACAAGACCGAAAACATACACGTACTCAGACAGACAATCACCGCAAATGACCGGACAAACATCCAGTAAAGTAACAAGTAAAAGGGTGAACATTAGAGTGATCTGCTATAATTGTAATTGTGAGGGACACATAGCTAGAGATTGTAGAAAACCTACCAGTATTGTGAGAAGGTAGGACACGTAGAAAAAGACTGTAGAAAGAAAGCTAGGGGAAAAGAAGAGGATATATCACGGGAATTCACATTTGTGCAATAATTCGAGTTATAATTGCGGCAGGATGGGACACAAACAGTCCCATTGCCGCGAAAAGCCGAAGCAACTCAGGGAAAGAAAATGCTTCATTTGCGGACGAAAGGGTCACTTACAAAGAGCCTGTTGGTTGAGAGACTAAAAAGAGAATAGTGCAAAATCGAAACCTCGGTAGTACGCGAGAAGGGGACATGAAAGGGATAAATACATAGACGGGCCGAAACAGTATGCGAAAGGAAAAGCTTCTCGGAATAGAGATTTAAACTAAACAGGGACTGCCATAACGGGCCTAAGGATGAGTCCCAGCGAAACAAAGGCCAATGTAGGAGCGCAACTCAGAAATGCGCAGAAAAGTCGCGTAGTCCTCCGCGACAGACTAATAGAAAACAGTTCATCACAGAAACTGAGGTCACGAAGAGAACATGATAGAACAGGTTCGATCCTCGTGCACACTAAGGAACGGGACAGACCCTTCAAATTTTTGGTAGATACAGCGGCCGACATTAGCATAATTCAGGAGAGAAGCATACCGAAGAAAGAGATCCACTATCGTAAACTGGTAGTAGAGCTCTCAAGTGTAACTGGGAGGACTTCATGCACTCGGGGTGCATAATATTACACATAGGGGATTCTTCCCCTGAATTTCATGCTGTCGGAGATGAATTCTGTTTTCATCACATGGCTTCATAGGGAGAAACCTCTTGCAGGAAAGCATAATTAATTACAGGGATGGATATTTTTGATCAAAAGTACCCAATGGGCTTAGTTGTACGTGAAGTATGTCGATTAAGTGTCACTAACAGGGATAATTTGAGTGCACAGAAGGCACTGTAGAAATTGGAATAAGAGGTCAAGAGAACCTGCTTTGATTCCTACTAGATATAGGGAGCGAAATATATTTCATAAAGAGACAGGCAGTGCCAAGGGAACCCATGATTGCTAGGGAACCAGCCCTCACATTACAGGACGTAGGTTCAGAAATAATCCGATCCACGGGCACCGTAAGACTTCCAATAGGAGAGTCTAATGCGGACTTTCACATAGTGGGCGACGATGTACAGCTCAAGTATGACAGGATTATAGGCAGAAACGTACAGTACTTAAAGATAGCATAATAAATTTAAAAGAGGGTCAATGTCATACTAAAAGGTGAGCAACAATACATAACAATGAAAACCACCCAGGTCCACACGATCTGTCTCAAACCTAGAACAGAGACGATTGTTGAGATGAGAACGGACAAAAGAGTGGTGGAAGGTGTGATTGACAAGAAGGAAATTTTGCCAGGGGTATACATTGCAAGCTGTTTAACGAAGGCACGCCATCAAAAGTGTGCTTAATACAAGGGAAACCGAAGTAAATTTTGAGAGCCCCGTACTTGCTATAGAAGAGATTGAACCAATGACAATCTCAGAACATATCGAAAGAAAGAGTGAACCAAGTAACAAGTTGAGCATGAGAACACGAAATCTCGAGAACAAAGAGGGATAGAACAAGTAAGGGTTGACCATTTGACACCTAAAGTCCAAGAAGAGTTGTATGATATCTGTTGTTACGACCGCTCTACTACATCTTACCTTCTGCTTTCTGTCGCATTCATCTGCTTGCTCGCCCAGCTGTTCACTAACTGGCCTGTTCTCCGGCACTGTTGCTGCTTCCTCGTTGTGACGTCACACCTACGTATTTTTCATCGAGTAACTTCTCGAATCTGTTCACCACCTATATAAGCAAGCTATTCCTTAGTTTCCGCAGTCAGACATTGAGTTGGAAAACAACACGAGTGGAGAGAGCGGAACTGTTCGCTAGCGGCTGGCCCGTTGCGACGTTTTACCTACTTTTATTTGTGAATAGCTGCATTGTTTACCAACAGACTGGGTGAGCAAAATGTTACAACCTTTTATATCTTTCGTGGTCTATATCAAGATTTGAACTTTGAATGTTAAATTATTTAGTGGCTTCATGGTCTCCATTCTAACTATGTCCTTCAGACTGATATCTTTATCTATCTCATACGCCAAAATAAACTGTGCTTGGACAAGTGATAGAAGTGTTGCCACATCCTGAACTTTTTTACAGGCCCGAGTGGTCACTTACATTGCCAACGTAATAGCGTTTAAGCAGCCTGGAAGGATTCCCCCCCCTTTTTTTTCCCCTCTCTTCTTCCCTTCTCACTCTGCTTCCTTTTTCTTTCCCTTTCTTCTTTTCCGGTATTGAGCTGTACACATTTTTGTCTCCCGACGTGCTATAACTTTCTTGCCCTCCTTTGGGTTTTAAATGAAGATTGTAAGGGTGGCCTTAAATCATCATTTTTCAAATATACCCCCCTTTATTTCTTAACTAAAGTGTTTTAAAAAAAAAGGTTGTGAACTTTTATAGGTGCCGATTCTGGTTTTTTTTTGTCGAACTCTGGTCTTGGGCTTTGCTTGATAATCATAATCGTTATTCCCAAGAATTCTTAATTATTATTCTTGATTGTATTTTGGTTGTCAAACGGGCTGAGCCCTTGTTAAATGTTTGTAATTCCCATTCTTTGCTTGTTATACACTGCCTATTCTAGTCATTTGAAGTTTAAATACAACTTATTTTAAATCAATTCTCCTTTTTTACATTTGGTTTGTTGTACGTTCTCTCTCACTCTTTACCTTTTCCTTCTCCTTTTTTTTTTTGAAACATTGTACTTACCACGGACACCCCTCTCGGTTAGCCCGCCGTGGTGTCCACTGGCCCTGCTGATTGATGAATAATAAGTCTGATATACTAGGTTTGACCCAACGAGGCATTAAGCACATGCCTTTCCGTGGTCCAACAAGTCACCACCAGTGAAATAACATTTGTTTGCCTTTAGCGTTATGGTGTCCTAATGATTACCTTTTGACGATCTTTGATGTTGTGGGTCGACCATCCTATTATTATCTATGCTGAGATTTTCGTCCTTTTTGCCATTGGTATGAACATAATATTTATTAGCACCCCACATTGACAAATTACACCACACTGTGCAGCATATAATGATATTTTCCACTTAGAAGGGGATAAATTAACTTGCACCAATTGTTACAACACGAGATCTGAGTCAGGGAAAACCAACCTCCTATCAATGTGAGACCTTACAGGTTACCTGAGGCTCAAAAGGAGGAAATTCAAAGACAGATTGACAAAGTGCTAGAGGACGAAATAATTGTACCTAGCAAAAGCCCGTGGTCCATGCCATTATTACTTGTTCCAAAGAAAATGGACGCTTCAGGGAAACAGAAATACAGAGTGTGCATTGATCTTTGTGCGCTCAACAAGCTGACAATAGGGACAGTATTTCTGATACCTCTCATATCAGAGCCGTTAAATGCTTTAGGAAAAGCACAGTATTTTTCTACCATGGATTTAGCGTCAGGGTACCATGAGGTGCTAATAAGACCAGAGGACCGTGAGAAGACGGCATTTTCAGCCTTAGGGCGGCATTACGAGTACTTACGTATGCCGATGGGGCTCAAAAGATTCGCCGAGTACTAAATTGAGACTCACAACAACAGCAAGTCAGGCCTGAAAGGTGTTAAATGTCTTATTTACATGGACGACGTTTTGGTGTATGCTAGCTCCATAGAAGACCATAATCAGTGATTAAGGGAAGTATTCCAAAGACTCAGGGAGCACAGGCTAAAATTACAGCCAGATAAGTGGGAATTTCTGCAAACAGAAGTAGCATTCCTAGGTCATATCATTACGGAGCATGGAGTGCAACCAAATGAGCGAAAGGTGGAGGCAGTAAGGAATTTTCTTCGGCCTACGACCACAAAATAGTTGAAGGGATTTCTAGGCTTAAGTGGATATTATCAGAGATTCGTTCCTAAGTACAGTAAGACTGCAAAACCTCTGTACGAACTCCTGAAGAATAATGTCCCCTATGTATGGACAAACAGGAGACAGCCTTTAATATTTTGAAGCAGAAGTTAACTGAGAAACCCATATTATAGTACCCAGATTTTGAGAAGCCATTCATCCTCGCTACAGATGCAAATGGCGAAGCCTTAGACACTATACTATCACAGGGAGAACTAGGGAAAGATCTACCAGTGGCATACGCAAGTAGAACTCTGAATAAAGCAGAGAAAAACTACTCAATCACAGAGAAAGAACTACTTGCAATTGTATGGGGTGTAAAGTATTTCAGGCCGCACTTATTCGGGAGACACTTAACAGTAGTGACATCACAAGCCACTGAAGTGGGTATTTAATGTGCAAGACCCGTCATCCAGGTTAATAAAATTCAGATTGAAATTAGCCGAATATGATTTCACGATAGTGTACAAGACTGGCAAAATGAACGAGAATGCAGATGCATTGAGTAGAATTCTCACTGTACCTGACAGAACGCTGCAAGTGATGAGCTCAGAGGGAACTATTCCCCAGGGGATTGGTGAAACAGGTGAAATCGAAAGAGTAGATGAGCGGAATGATCTCACGGACGCGAAAGCAGAGAGGCCAGGAAAAGAGTTACAAACCGAAGACTCCAACTCTGAGGACGCAATAGCAGAGAAGAATGAGTCTGAAGAAGAAAGCGATACACCTGGTAAGACTTAACCGAGGAAGAAAAGTTAGCAATATTACATGATGCCCATACGTCCCTTGTAGGCAAACACCAGGGGATCACGAGAATGTTAGCACGAATTAAAGGTTATACAGTGGCCAAATATGAAAAAGGATGTAGAGACATTTATACGTTCTTGTCCTTCGTGTGAGAAAAATAAAATTACGGGTCCATAGGTTACAGCATCCATAGTTTTAACGGACACCGCTAGTCAGGTATTTGAAAAAGTAGCAATCGACGTCGTGGGCCCCCTGCCAGTCACAGAAAGGCAACATAAATGCATACTTACCTGTGAAGGCCAGCTGTCAAAATATTTCATTGCCAGTCCAATGGTAATCTATAATCTTCATTTGCGTATTGACGAATTACACAATTAGAAATAGGAAAGGATTTACACCTATCAATACTTGTTTATTGCACTTATTATGCTACAGGATCGGTTTCGACCCTTTACATAAGGTCATCTTCAGCTGAACCATGCATACATATCTATGTGATGAAGCTATGATTAAGATTGTATTGTCAAGGGAATGCCATACGATAATAAACATTAGGTCACATCCAAATGGGGCATGTCGTAACGTGAACTGGCATATATGTCACATATGTGCAACAGTGCATTGTATGTCTAAAATAGTATGTTTAAGGTCTTAAAATTAGTTGATAAAACATATCTCTACTTAAAACTAACATATCTATATGTACAAGATGAATACAACATATGGGAGCACTTCATGCACATGAACGTCGTGTCTTGCTTGTTTTTCAATTCATCGGCTGACTCCCGTGTTCAAGTCTTATTTACACAGTTGTACAGCAGCTGAGTGGCGGGGGAGGGGCTGGGAGCCAGCAGTGGGAGAGCAGGTCTTGCTGGAAAGACAATGATTGTGAAGGCTCAGCCAACAGCACCCTACCTGGCATGCTGAAGGGGTTCTATGATGATGAATATTAAAGGTCAACAACAAGTTGTCACATAATTTGACTTTGTCCCGGAATTTTCCAATAGCCAAGCAGGGAAAGAGCAGAAAAGCACCAAGGACTTGCTTACCTGCCACGAGGACTTGGACTTGGTGACCAACGACGCTTTTCTCCACGCCTTTCATGGTCTCTTTGATCACGAGATTCCTCTTTACTATCATTCCGTGTTGATTCAGTTTTTGCAGGAACAGAATCTTTTTCTACTTTTACTTCAGTTGTTCTTCCAGATTCTTCTTTCACTTCCATCTATAAGTAAATTTTAAATTAAGAAAGACTTTATGATAATGTAACTTACAACATTATGCTACTGAAAACTAAATAAGTTCAGTAGCTCTTATAGCAAGAACAAATGATCAGAAAGTCATGAGTAAGGAAGATTGTATGATAGAGATGCCAGCACAGAGGAACGTTATCACTAATAACCAACACTACCATTCACAACAATCACCAGTTCCTGCAATACAAGACTAGCTACAGCCACATAAATTGGTGTTATATCATCCCAAAGAGGTAGTAATTTTTTATATTGCACACGAAATTTATTTACTTATTAATATGAAAGTACACAGGTTTTACACCCAATTAAGTACCTTCTTGACAGTCGGTAACAATCTGTATCTATGAAGTTAAAGTTTAACAAAAAGAAAGTTAAAAATGAACAAAAAACAAAATAGAACAAAATTAACATTACTAAATGAAAAATTCACTAAGAAATCACACGGTAATATAAAGCAAAAGAAAATGCAAAAAACAAAGAAACTTAAAACATGAATGAGTACACCGGGAAATATGATGAATACCAGAAAGAAGGAATTATCACAAATTTACAAATTGTACAGGGAGGCTTCTAGTTTCTTACTGAATTAATTATCCGATTTGGTGAATATATTGACTTCTTTTGTTACAGTGTTATAAAGCGTTGTCATTTTTACAAAAGGTGAATTTGACTGATGCAATGTTTTTTACCTTTGAACGTGAAATAATTGGTGCTGACGTGATCTTGTCTGCGGAACATGGAATGAAGTGCGTTTTAACAGGTCCAAGGAATCAGATCGCCCTATTACAATTTTTCTTAGTATTTGTATAGAAATTAGGGACCGTCTGGTTTTCAATGTAGTAAATTGAAATATATTCCTTAATAACTGGGTTCATGTGTCGAAAGGGCAAAAAGTATTAAAAGTTTTGAAATAAAGGTAACGTAGGAATTTGTTTTGTACCATTTCAATAGCATTCACTTGTTGCTTTGTATACAGGCTCCAGATTATTACAGAATATTCCAGTATGCTCCGCACCAAGGTATTATATAATTTATTCAGTACAGAGGGTTGGGTAAATGGTCTCGATGTTCTCATAAAAAATCCTAGCATTCGGTTAGCATTCTTTGTTATTGTATTGATATGATTGTTGAACGTTAGCTTACCGTCAAAAGTTATACCAAGATCCTTAAACGTTAAAACCCTATCAAATTCCCCCACCCCGTATATGATAGGCTGAGACTTAAAATTCCTTCCTCCTGGTAAACGTCGTGTATTTACATTTACTAACATTCAAAGACAAATTATTAATATCACACGAAGAAATGACATTATTAATGTCCTTTTGCAACTCATCTTGGTCGTGGTGGTCGCTAATGTATTTGTAAAGTTTCAAATCATCTGCAAAAAGTAAACAGAGTGGCAAATATTGTCCAGTAAATCATTAATTAGAATTAAAAACAAGAGAGGTCCATGATTTAAACCTTGCGGAACACCAGAAGGACTGATAAAATTATCTGAAATTCCATTGTTAAAATAAACTGCTGTTGGTTTTTTTAATATGAACACATTAACTGCAACATTCTTTAACCCTTTCAGCCCCATGTCGCATGTTTGTGCGAGTTCAGTTTTATTTTTCTAACCGCTAAACTAACTCACTTCTGTGCTTCGAACCGGATTACGATTGGAAATTCTTAATTCCCATGGAGGGAATTAGATATTTTTCCAACAATAGAGCATATCAAAAATTAGATGTATGGCTTTTCAGGAGTTTGCTTTCTTAGCTGCACTGCAACACTTTACGGCGAGAAGAGGTTTGTGCAAGCAGCTTTTCTCTGATAATGGGAAGAATTTCATTGGAGCAGCCAACCCACTACAAGATATCCAGTCCTTTTTGGAAAGAGGGTCAACGACCATTACCTCCTCACTCGATCAGCAGCAGATAGAATGGAGTTTCATTCCTCCCCGGTCACCCCACTTTGGAGGATTGTGGGAAGCAGCTATAAAGATGATGAAAAGCCATTTGCTGACTGAAACACAGGGATGCATGCTAACATTCGAGGACACTATTCTGTGCAATATATTGGCTGTATTAAATTCACATCCCCTTACTCCCTTGCCAAATGTTCCAAATGATTTAGAAGTCCTCTTTAACACCAGCACATTTTCTTCTAAGTGACTCGATCGCGCAACCTGGGCAAAGGGATTTGTTGAGAGAACCCGATAACCGCTTGTCACGTTGGCAGCACTGGCAGAAAATTCGGCAGCGGTTGTGGCAGAGATGGCAGCGAGAATACTTGCAGGAATTGCAAAAACATGTCAAGTGGCATGATACCAATCGACGTATTGATGTTGATTCTTTGGTGCTATTAATTGAGGACAACATCTCTCCTCTAGAGTGGCCCAGAGGTAGGATAGTTCAAGTTCACCCTGGACGAGATGGTGAGGTGAGGGTTGTCACCATTCGGATGGCTGGTGGAACTTTCACCCGAAGCATCAAGAAAATATGCCCTCTTCCCATTGAAGGGGATGACAAGGAGAACTGAATTCAAGTTTTCCTGTGATATCTTTAACTTTGTGTTATTTTTCATCAACGATATAATTTCAATATTACTTTCTTTTAATGATAAAAATATGTATGTATAGAGTTTTGTATTAATGCATATGTTAAGAATAAGTATTTTTACAACAGGTATAAGATTACAATAGTTAGTTGAAAGAACTCCTTTCAAGGGGGGCAAGATGTTATAAAGAGACTTAATTTTTGCAAATGTATTTCATTAATTGAAGTTGGCACTTTCTAAGCCTATTTTGTATCGTTACGTATGCAACAGTCATGTCTGTCATCAAATTGTGATATCGCATCATTAAGACATATTAAATGCAATAAAGTATAGAAGGCACCAAGTTCCTTTACTTCAAAATCAAAAACAAACAGGGTATAAACATGCATTGCACAGAAAAATTCAGAAAAAAATCTCTCAGGGCTGAAAGGGCTAACTACAAAACACAGACACATATACATGACTGATGTGCTTGCAATGCACGGGTCAGACACGAAACTATTCACCTATTTGTGCAATGTCATCAAAGCTGCAGTAGGCCTATGCTACGGAGGCGGACATTTTAAACTATGGAACACAGATGCACCGCACGATTGACGCATTTTCATTGCGTGGGTCGTACGAACAAAACTATTCACAAATTTGTGTAATGTCATCAGAGCTGCATAAGACTTGTAGCCGCTTTGAAGCGGAATTATTGTTCTCAGACGAATTACTGGGGGGAGGGGGTCTTGTATCAGATTTTTTTTACCACTGTCTTCAATTAGTTACAGTAGATTCATCATTTCATTCTCACACTAAAAATTCAATATTAAAAAATCTGTCCAGTGGTCAATACAGAAGATAACTAACAATCACTGAATCACAAAGCTTACCTTATCCATTTTACCATCTTGACTGGCAGATGCTTCTGGAGGCCTATCCTTCTCTGTTTTCACTTGAACTTCCGGGTTGTGCTTAATGTTCATCTCCTGTTGGTTTTGAGACTGGTTTGTAGGGGGTTCCTTTGCTGGTTCTCCCTTTATTTGAACTTGTGGTTTTGCTTCACAAGTTCCTGCACTAGGAGGTTCCTTAGTAGGTGATGAATCTTCTTTACTGATAGATTCATTCATTTCATTATCATTGGATACCGAAGTATCCACCCCAGTATCCTCAGTAGAAGTGTCCAAAATTGAGGTATCTGGAATAGCTGGAAATCACAATTCTTAATTAATAAGAGATCAAAAAGCAGCTGTAAGAGAGGAATACAGCAAAGTTCCTGGTGTGACAGCATAAAATAATGATCAAATAAAAGTTTATATTTAGTTCAAATTAGAAGGGGGCATTTAGTTTGTACTGTAGTATGCTAAAAATGCTGACCTAAATTAACCCTCTAAGTGCAAAGGTTCTTTTGAAAGCCAGTTTGGTTTCCATTTGAAAGGACATTCAGTATTTATTTGTTATTAAAAGTAACAGTCATTTCCTTTCAGAATTTCCCAATGTAGTTAAACTTACTATTTTTGCAACAAATAGCCTCTTTTTTTTCAAGGCCATTGTTTTAGTATATCAGTCCAACCGGCAGGCATATTTATTGGCGCGGCAACAACACTAGCAGTCTTCCTGTGTACCCTGTCTGCAATGTGTCTAGTTGCTCTTGATCTTTTACTTGTCCATTTATTGCTGTGAAAATGATTATACATCCATTGTGCTTGACAAAACATAAGTGTGTTTGAGAGGTCTTGGAAAATATACTTGTACTGAATTTGATTATTATTATTATTATTATTATTATTATTATTATTATTATTTGTAGTATGTTATATAAGTGTTATGTGAAAGATGTTTGTATCATATTTTGTAAGTATTGACATAGCCTATAAACCAAACGAGTGTAACTGGACTTGTATTTTTGTCTCATTTGCATATGTAAACTAATTATTTTTATTACAGATTTATTTTAGGTATTAAATGAATGAAATTTTCAATATACACGGAAGAAAATGGAAATTGCAACACCCAGAAGGAGTGGTGCTACATTGCTGCAATTGAACATGCAGGACGAGTGTTCGGTTGTGATTCGATGATTACACTTTCAGGTCCATCTGACCGCAAGTTTGGACAACAATCAATACAGGATGTGCCCACCACAAGCTGCAATACATTGATGAATTCGTCGAGGCATGGAGTCAATAAGGCCCTGGATCGCTTCCTGAGGAATTGTGGCCCATGCTTGCTACACTGCACGGGTCAGTTGTTCCAGAGTTGTGGGTGGCTGAGGACGGTTGGCCAGTTGTCGACCCATCATGTCCCAAACATGCTCAAAAGGACTGAGGTCCGGGGATCTGGCGGGCCATTCTAAGGTTGTGATGTCGTGGAGAGCTTCTCTGGGGATGCGTGCAGTGTGAACCCGGGCATTGTCCTGCTGAAATATCCCATTAGCAATGTTCGCCATCATAGGGACAACCACATGATTGAGTACCCTATCAACGTACTGTCGAGCAGTTGTGGCGTTACAATTAATAAATGAACTTCGAGATCTGTCGGTGTACGTCTTCGTATCTGTATAATATATATTTGGACTCTTCGTATGTGTTGTTGGGCCGTTTGCAAAGAACATTGGACATTTCTAGGATGGTAACATAGTGTCTTCAACTGCCTGAAGTGTACATTAACGCGACCTATCGGCGCGCTATGGAACCCGTAGTGAGTTTGAACGCTGTTAGATAGCGCCTAACTCTCGTCTCTCACGCGTGTGCTCTGTACGCTTTGCAGTCTGAAAACGAGTCGGCTCGCTTGGCTACCTTTTGAATTGACTGCAGTTAGATGCCTTTTAATGTATTTGCTATATCACATGATGTATTTCCCGGTCAAGGGAATTGGATAGTGTGTGATGGTACATCCCGTTTCAGGGAGTAATTGTACATATTAAAAATGTAGTAACATTTTATTTGTTGTAAAGTATGTAGTGTTTAAGGTAGTGTTAATATGGTCGTGTGACATGGGGCTTGCTCGGTGTATTGTTCATTTATGGATTAGTTGATTTTTGTGTTCGTCATTCATGTAAGTACAACATTTTATTTTTTTGGTGGATATGTTTTTGCTAAATTTTGTTGGCGACTCGTTGTTGGATGTACCTTTTGCGAGGCGTTATTCATGGCTTTATTCTCGCCAGGTACTCTTGTATGTTTGAACCGTTATTTGTGCCTTGTGATGTCTATTATACTCTATGCGTGTGGGTTTTATTTATTTTATTTCGGCTTAATTTGGTGTGTTTCTTGTGACGTTCCCTTCATGCTTGTGTTTCATTTGAATTTTTGCTGCCGTGCTTGTTAATTCTGCCGGTGTGCGACGTTATATTATATTGTGACTTCTTGTTCCTTTTTCTTCTTCATTTTTTTATTACGGGTTCGTTTCGCCTCAGTAAGGGATCTTTTGAATGGTGCATCGAGCAACCTCCATTGACACTAAGTTTCCCAAATAGTATATTATTATTATTATTATTACATATTTTGCTAGAGAAGTATATTTTGAGACTATTTGTGACTACAAAATTTCGTTGTTATTCATTTTACGAGTTGTGTTTCTGTAGTATGTAAGGACATTGTTAATGGAAGGCTTATTACGTTCATCTTTCTTGCTTTGTTGGGTTCCCTGATCTCTTCTATCCGCTGCTGTTGTCATTGTTGGTTATCGGTTCTTATCTCGGTCTGGTTGTTACGTAACCGTTGTACTATTATTATTATTATCATCTTATCGCATGGAAGTCTGCTTAATGGAAGGCTTATTACGTTCATCTTTCTTGCTTTGTTGGGTTCCCTGATCTCTTCTATCCGCTGCTGTTGTCATTGTTGGTTATCGGTTCTTATCTCGGTCTGGTTGTTACGTAACCGTTGTACTATTGTTATTATTATTATCATCTTATCGCATGGAAGTCTGCTTCTGTATTCCGTGGGGTTAGGCCCATTTTTTGTTATTGCTCTCTCTCTCTCGAGTGTGTATTTGAGTATGTGATTACTAATTTTGGTATTATCTGACCGGTTCTCTCTTCAAGTGTACGGCTGATGAACTATGTCTTCTCGTTTCCTTCTGTTGGTGATTTTATTTTGGTGATACTGAATTTGACTATGTTATTCGGTTCCTTTTGGGGATGTTCTATGTGACTGATATTTTTTTGTCAGTGATGCCCTTGTGATTTATTCGGGCGACGCGTTTTGCATGTTGCATTTTCCTACTATGCGTTTGGTGTTTGAACCTTCCACTAATAATGATCCTTAGAAGATTAATTTATTTTAAATGTCGATATCTGGTAAAATGAGATATTTAAGTTTATTTATGAAGCTCCATTATTAATTAGGTCCCTTAGGTTCGTATTTCATTTTCAAAAAAATATGTTTTTGTAGATTTAGTACAATTTACCTAAATTAATTATTTATTTAGTTATTCATATTAAGAGAGAGTATATTTATTGTTAAATACCTCACCTTATTATTTACAAATTATATTTTTCTTATTTACAAAGCAAAATTTACCAAACTTATTTTAATTCTTATTTACCAAGCACTAAGTTTAACCCAAATTATTTTAAAAGGGTATTGTAGATATGACTTAGCCCTATGAAATTATATTTATTCACTTGAAACTTAATTTTTTTTTCTAGCTAGACAAATGAATCCTTTCATATAGTTATTTGGTACTAATGATGTAATAGTTTGTAGTGAAGTTTGAGTTAATTATAGTATTGTTTTTTGAAAAGGGTGTACATGTTTTCTTGTAGATGCTTGTTCTGGTTCCCCTTGTTGATTCCACCCCTTTTTCCCTTGGCAAGTGGGTCCCCATGCGTTTTATTTTAAGTCTTCCACATTGTTTTAATTTTATTTTGGTGTTTTGATTGCATTTTAATTTTATTGCTTCCTTGTTGTGATACGCTTACCCCATGGTGTCACTAGCCGGACACCATTTTATTATCACTTGTGGTGGGGGCGTGTCACAGTCATAGTGCCCTCAACAAGAACTAATTGTGATTTCACATTAAAGCCAATAGCTCCCCAGACCATAATGCTTGATGTTGGCCCTGTGTGCCTCTCGACAGTAAGATCTGGGCAGTCCCTCTCCCCGGTACGTCGGCGCACACAATTCCGGCGATCACTGCGGGCAAGACAGAAGCACGATTCATCACTAAAGACAACCCT
Organism: Anabrus simplex; assembly: GCF_040414725.1. Taxonomy (NCBI): domain Eukaryota; kingdom Metazoa; phylum Arthropoda; class Insecta; order Orthoptera; family Tettigoniidae; genus Anabrus; species Anabrus simplex. The sequence goes on from NC_090271.1 coordinate 233,293,168, forward strand.
ATGCCATTCGTCGACCCATGTCGATCTTTCGACACCAGGCCAGCCTTACACGTCGCTATTGTGGGGTCAATGGAACACCTTCTGTAAGGACACGGGTTCGTAAGCCAGCTGCTCGCAGGCGATTATCAACTGTTTGTTGTGTAACGTGGGGTGCCACAGCTGCTCGAATTTGCGCTGCTGGTGCATGGGGTTCCATCCGGGCCATCCGAATGATGCGGCGATCCTCTCTCACAGTTGTCTGTCACGCTGGGCCTGTGCCTGGTCTACGAGTGTGGGTACCTTCATTTGACCACTGCTGCCACACGTTGTACCGTAGATGCCTGTCGGCCAACACGTGCAGCGACAGTCCTTAGCGATAATCCAGTCTCACACAGCCCAATTATCCAAGCCCTCTCAAACGGCGACAGTTGTCGATAGCGTGCTCTTCTCTGTCGTCGAGGCATGTTTGACAGGGAACACTTCACTGCAGAGACCGCAAGTCAACTACGCTACACCAGAGTCCGTATACTGGAGTTGATTCCTCCGCAACCAATCACGGGGAGACCTGTAGCAACAATCCAATGGGTCTGAAAATTTGAACGTTTACATACCTACATGGCATCGTTCCATATCTTAAAAATCAACACAAACGACCAATGCCTTCATGGTGTTGCAATTTCCATTTTCTTAAGCGTAGCTTCATAATAGGTTGTACTATTCAATAAATATATTCGCGATGTATTAAAAAAATTTTGTTCTACCTAAATTTCATTGCTAAACTTTAGTTTTGTTTTATTTTTAATTAATATTTGTTGGGTTTTGGCTGCCAAATGTTTACTAATGGCCATAAATGAAATGAGTGAAGCTTTATTCGTATAGGCAATAGAATTAGTAAAATAATAACAAAAATTTCAAGTTTCTACCTACAATAACAGCTGAACCGTGAGTGATCAAACAAAAGCTTGCAAAAAACAGAAAGTGGCCTTGGTGCTCCGCACAGTTGACAGTATATTTATTTTTCAGCCCGTCTGGAAGTTATGATCATTAAGGCATCAAATGGTCTAACACCATTGTTAGCCGCTTCAAGTCCTACTGGTCGAAAAAATGTTCACCGTTAGAATGTTAGCTGGCAGGGTACAATTTCTAATCAGTAGACTGCATGCCAAAAACCTGGATTCAATTCCGGACCTCTTTGCAGTGTTTATCTCAAACGATACCACACAACGCTCTTGATGGCGATTCATCTGTTGGATGGGGACGTTAAGCCTTGAACAGGCCCGTTAGTGCTATTCGGCAGGTGCAGGCTATGTGCCAGCACCGGGTTTCATCCATTCCTTTCTTACTGCCATGCATCATGTCATCCATTTCATCACGTTAACACCTTTAATATGGCCCACCTGGTGGCCATCATCATTAAGATGTGAAGTCTATATGGCGTAACGCCGTGGTCAGCCGGTTCAAGTCCCGCTGGTGGAAAAAATGTCACCATCAGAATATTGGTCAGCAGAGTAGATGTGATGGTATGCAAATTTCTTATCACTAGATTGCGTGCCAAAAGCCCAGATTCAATTCCCCCCCCCCCCCCCCCGCAGTGTTCATATGGAGAGAGGGCATATGATTTACTAATGATGGCAATTCGCCTATCAGATGGGGACGTAAAGCTTAGAGCAGACCCCTAGGTGTTATTTGGTAAGAGTAGGCTACATGCCGACACCCTGTGTTGTTAATGCTTTCTGGCACCAAATTCAATAACAATCCAGTCTCTTGTAAAGTCATATTAGGCTTCTTCCTATATTTCTGCTCATTAGCAGGGATAATTTATGCAAATTATTTGCAAACCCCAAATGGAATCAAAAACTTGTTTACATTTAGCAGCATGTAATCATTTGTTTTCCATGTGTCAGTATGAAAAATTTATGGGTCAAATTCAGATTGAAACAAAAACCTAGTTTTGGAAAACCGAGATAAATTCTGAGGTGAATACAGAAGTGACAGTTATCCAAAATATGATATCCAAGTTCTGGAAATCTAAGATAACAGCAAAAGTAACCAACGTTGGTGAATACGGACCTTATAGAACAATGAGATTTAACTGTAGCACTGTTATATCAGTATTCTTAACCCTAGAACTGTGGATCGTCTTCCCGGAAGACAGTGCACTGTTCCATCAAGTGTGATCGTCTTTCTGAGAGACAGTCTTTCTTCCACCGTAGATTTATAATTCCACACCAAATGTGTCTTGTATCTTGAAAACAAGCAACAGTTTGGTTAAGTTCATTTAGCTGTAAAAGTGAAACTATTTTCATACGTTCTTATGACCAAGATGGCAGTCTGCTTTGTTGATGAATCGAAAAACGATCACTTGATTTTCCAAGATCTTAGTGACAGTACTGATGGCAATACAAATATGTTCGGCCGTTATTGGAGATTATAATTTTCCAGCTAACTCATTCCCGGCAGGCATCAATTTGTGAAAATGAGAGTCTCCTACAGTGCATTGGCACTGCCAGTGGCTCCAAGTAGCCTATGCAGTGGCCTCCACAGTATGCACTAGCCATGCGTCTTGGTAGGCGAGTTATTTACCAAATGAGCCCAACTTAGCAAAATGCTGGCAACCAGGAATGAGTTAGCTGAAAAATTTATGATGTCCAATAACGGACCAACTATATTGGTATTATAAATCTACTCATTTGGGACAAATATTTCAGGTTCCCTATGGGAATCAATGTCTATATCAAGTACTAATGGTGACAGTGATTACTGTGTTAAGTCAGACGAGGAAATTATTCCTGAAAGTAGTGAAAGTGACAGTGAAGAACAAGGTGCCTCGGAAATAATGGGAAATTCCAAAATCGGAATGATGTTCAAGTCGGTGCAGGTGACATTACCAGTAACACGTCAATAATTGAAGAAACCAGTGAAGGCTAAGTGAACTTTACTCACAAGGAACCATAAGAAAGTAAATATCCAGATTAAAATGTACCATTTGCCGTTCAGCCTACAAACTTGCCTCCCCGTAATACAGTTCCCATTACTATGGTGGTCTGACAAGAAGTCGTGTGCATGCGGGGTAAGGAGCGTGGAGTGTAAACATGTCTGCTGCGAATGCACCAATCTCAAGTCTCAAGGCCTTAGAAGAAACATCAGTTCCATCTGCAGTGATGCTTGTGAACTAAGATGCTGCTGTGAAGTTTCTAACTGGTATTGCAATTGTGCTTTAGTTGCACATTTTCAGAAGGTACTGACTAATGAACAGTTTAATAATGAACACGCATCTCTTTCAGAGAGCTCACACTGTTTATCACGACTACTATTTGTAGCTTAGTGTAGTATCTGTTAAATCATGGCATGCCTACAAGCTGCCACGACTTCTCGTGAGACACAGATAGTATGTGAAAAGAACTCAATCCGTTTTGTTAAAAAATTGTCTTTTACTTAGCAGTCAAAATGAAAAGTGGAGAACTGTGGGGTAATATGTAAGAACATACTTATGTAATTCAGAATACCATGTTTTAAGAATAAATCATCTATCAGAAATGATTTTGTTAGAGCAAACATGTCAATAATTTTCTTTGTTCAAAAAATTTTATAATTGTATTTTACGATAGTTAAAATCATGACAATACTCATACCATTTTGTTATTTCTGTCATCCTCATGAAGATCAGTCTTTCAGTTTTCCATTGGTGTATAATATGGATTTATTAGGATTAATATGCAATTACTGGCATATTTTTTTATTTTCAGGTTGTACATTGAGAAAAATAACTGCAGTATTTGACAGATAAACCTGCAGCAGTTCTAGGGTTGAACAGTCTGTGGTCATCAATGGGTTAACCTCTGAGGAAACTTCGCTCTTGCTGAAAAAATGTTTGACACTTACAGCAATTACAGTGCAAGAAGGCTAGCGACATGTATAGTTGCTCTCGACAGCATTTCTGAAAGGCAATCAATTTACATATTGGTGGTGGTGAATGTTGTTTGAAGAGGAAGTACAACTCTGCAACCATCCTCTCAATTTGCAGATCACACAATCCAATCATCACTGTTCTTTACATAATCTCTATTGCATGGGATAGAAAAAAGAAGCTGTAAGCATGAATTTGGAGGGAGATCTAGCAGACGCTGGTCAGGCTCTGTACTTAATGACAGAAACTGAGCACATTAATTACGGAAAGTTCTAATGGGAAAACGACACTATCACCTGGGAGGAACACTTATCCTAAATCAGCAGAAATCCACAACAGCTTATCCGAGTAATTACACAGAAAGAGACTTACACCATTAATGTTCTCAATCAAAGAGGTCCAGGATACCATACTAGTCTAAAGGATGGAAAAGAACCACGGCCTGATGGCATTTTAGTGAGCACATCTAGGCATCAACAAATAGGCCTACACTACTCTCTCTCTCTCTCTCTCTCTCTCTCTCTCTCTCTCTCTCTCTCTAACAAAACTAATGAATCTATGCTTGCTACTAGGGGACATTCCGAGTGTGTGTGTGGAAAATCTCCACATTTGAAGTTCTTAACACATTTGCATGATCTGAACTTTTACAGAGGGATGCTCAGAGAATAATCTGCTAAAGATACTCACAAAAATAGTGACCTAACGATTCACAGAAGAAATCTACACCAAACTTCCCAACGAACAGTTCGGATTCAGAAGAGGAAAACGTAAACTACCTGCTGTACAACATACAAAACATCCTCGGACTACTCCAGGAAAAACTTCATGCAGGGTTTTTAGATCTCTTAGGCCTTTCAACAATCAGAAAAAGAACATCAGCTCGTTGAAACTTGATGCTCTCACTACTCTGATTCAAAACACATTGAGAAATAACATCTAACATCGAAGAAGTCACAAAATGGCATTCTACAGGATGACCTCCTCAGCCCTTTATTGTATAACGTTGCTCCTTACAAAGGGTACTAGGAAAGTTTTGCAATGTGAGTGAACGCTTTAGACTTTTCCAAAATAATTTCCACCACACTCACTTCTCCATACGTCGAAACCAGTCACTGAACCAACTCTGCCACTTTTCTTCAGTTACATTTTCACACTCTTGATCCCATGCTGCCAGAAGCTCCTTGCCGGATGCAAAACGCCGCCCTTTCAGCTACATCTTCACTTCTGGGATGAGTGCGAAGGCACATGGGGCAAGATCAGGACTGTATGGAGGGTGATCAAGCACAGTCAACCCTGATCTGGCAAGAAAATCAGCTGTTACATTAGCACGATGTGCTGGAGCATTGTCGTGATGTAAGAGCCAAGTGTTGAGCCGTGACCTTGGATGGAGCTGCTTGAAAGCCTGGATGACCTGAGGCAGACAAGTCTCACTGTACCACTTCGCAGTTACTGTCCTTTGTGCTTCTAGCACAACCCGAGTCAGGATGCCCAGTCACAGGAGTACCCTCATCTTCAAACAGCCAAACCTTGTTAATTAATGAATGTTATTGGCTTTACGTCCCACTAACTACTTTTGCGGTTTTCGGAGACACCGAGGTGCCGGAATTTAGTCCCGCGGGAGTTCTTTTACGTGCCAATAAATCTACTGACACGAGGCTGATGTATTTGAGCACCTTCAAATACCACCAGACTGAGCCAGATGCGAACCTGCCAAGTTGGGGTCAGAAAGCCAGTGCCTCAACCGTCTGAGCCAAACAGCCCGGCGCCAAACCTTGTTCTGGGATTTTGTTGAGACATCGTAATAATAAAGCCAAGTTTCGTCACCTGTAACGATGCTATTGACGTTACGCGAAGTCCCATTTTCAAACTGTTTTAGCATTTTTTGGCACTATTTCTCTCGATGTGCCCTCTGTTCTCTGAAAGTTAATGGGGCACCCAAAGGGAACAAACCTTTCTAACATGGAGATGGTCGTGTAGAATTGAATGAATAGCTGATGCAGGGATGAGGAGTGTCTCTTCTACCTGCCGATATGTCAATCACCTCTCTTGCTGCAACATTTTCCTCACAGCTTCAATGTTTACCTCAGTCACTGATTCAGACTGTCGCCCAGAACGAGGATCATCTTCAACCCCAAAATTTCCCCTCTGGAACTCTTTGTATCAGCAGAAAATTGTTGTTCGATGTGAACAGTCTTTCCCCAGCACAGGAGTCATTTCCTCCAGGCACTGGTCAACAGTTAATCCACGAGCAAAATTGTAGCGGATAATTGCGCGATATTCACCTATAGACCACACTGGCATCTTAACTTGCTTTCAATCCCACTGCTTGGTAACACTGGTGTGATGGTTTTGCCTTGCTGTCTTCTAGACTGGTTTTCACCCCTCACCATAATGGGGGTGTCCAGCCAACCAATTTTGCATATTGCAAAATTTTCCTAGTGCCCTTTGTATGATGTGGTTCAAGCAATAAGAAAGGAAATCAGATGATGTAATATTATATTTGTATGCTGATGGTATGGTAATAGCTTTCTATGATATCAATGAGCTGCAGCAGGCAACTGGATGCACTGGAAAAGTGGACAGATACAAACTACTTGAAGGTGAACACACAGTGTATAGATGAATTTCAAGAAGGGTATCGAATATCTCCATTTGACAGAATGACCTATAAACATGATATATTACACCATAATTTTTTTTTAAAATAGTTTGGCTTGATATACTGACGACAATACAGTCCTTTAGGCTTCACAGAAAACAGAGTGGCAGCAGCCACAAAAGCAATTTGACATCAAGAATTTAAATCAGTCCTACTACAATCTTATATGCAAAAGACATGGTGATCAGGTCTAAAAGCAAGACTGGTTTGAACCCCACTGTCGGCAGCCCTGAAGATGGTTTTCCGTGGTTTCCCATTTTCACACCAGGCAAATGCTGGGGCTGTACCTTGATTAAGCCCACGGCCGCTTCCTTCCCATTCCTAGGCCTTTCCTGTCCCATCGTTGCAATAAGACCCATCTGTATCGGTAAACGTAAAGCAACTAGCAACAAAAGCAAGACAGTACAAGAAGCAATTGACGAATTCAATAAATGGGCTACGGAAAATGACCAAATGGACAACCAGGAGAAGACTGTACAGATGATCTTCAGGAAGGTAGAGGAAACAATTGCATCAAGCACTCGTTCCGAGCACTCACAGGCATTTTTAGCACTTGTAGAGAGCACATCGGGAACACCAAGCGCAAAGCTGTCACAAGCCCCTGCTCGTCTCACAGCCACGCAACCAGCCTGCTCACCCTGCCAGCCAATTACAGGGCAGGGCCAAGCAATCAACGAATAGCAATTTTTCAAGCTCTCAGTATAGTTACCGGTTCAGTTCTTGTCACTGCGAGATCAGTATAACTATACCTGACCCGAGTGCACCTTGCTGAGTAGCAAATTCACGAAGCCGGCCCTCATTTTTGAGTTTGACCAAGTGTTTCTACAACACCCATGTACAGCCCACCCAATATCAACCACCTTGTCGGTACCACCCTAGTGGACTGAGTAGCCAGGACACCGACATGCCAGACTAAAAGAAATCCCACACCCCACAGCCATATCTTCAAACTTACAAAAGCCAACTCACCCTACCACAAACCACTACTAATCTATACCGACTCATCCGACACACTCTACTACCCAATAATTATTCCTAACAAATTAAATCCACATCTCAATACACAACAACAACTCCATGCAAAACACGACCACCACAAACTCTTATTCACCGCCATTCGTAATGCGCTTAAACATATCACATACGTGCAGGAAATAGATAATGGCTACATGTTCATCTTCGCACACGACAATGAAGGTTACGATAGAATTATCAACCAATTGCAAATCCAGGGTCTCGGTTACAAACTTTGCTCAGATAACCCCCCGATCCAATAGACACTGGCACTCAAACCCAACCTAACATCAAACACAAACAAACCCCCACCTCATAAATTTAGGAAATACTCGCACACTCCTAAAAACAACAAAGAAGAATAAACCTGCACAAACAACTCAGACAGACGTTACATTACCACCAGACACAGACACTACCCCCATTCTACCCGCTCTCCACAAACAACCAAACCCACGACTGAGACCGGTAACACAGGCCAAGTACACAGACTAAAAGCAGACGTAAAAAACCTGCTCCTAAGTCACAGGAACCACCAACACGCAACACTCCCACACCAGCAACACAAACCCACACACCCACCAGACCCACACTCTTCACACAATGCTACAATTGCCTTAAATTAAATTATTCTGCAGCAGTTTGCTCAGAACCCACCCGCTGAAAAAGATGTGGCAGTTCCCACCGCCACATTAACTGTAAGGTACCAAGGGACCTGCCAAGGCAGTCACGCAGCCTCATTCCCTGGTTGCCCCTTTCTAAAAATGGCAATTAGAGCTCACTACAGGCGTGCACAACACCTAAACACGCACACAAAACCTTCCGCTCTGTTAAGCCTCCAAATCCCATTACCCACGAAACCCAGTCCTCTCCCCAACTTACACACCCAGCACAGCCAAGATATATCCACCCCTCCTATACATACTACTCCTCAAGTTACTCTCGTCCTAAGACATGCCCCTGTCACCTACCATGCCAAGCAAACAACTCATCCTACATTAAACCCTACCCCACCCCACATTAAGTAAAACTTTCCCACCATGAAAGAGACCAAAAAGTTCTCACTTCCTACCTAAAGTAAAAACGAAGTACTAAAACCTCGAGTACAACCGAGGCGGCGCGCCACAAATTACACAAACGCTGCTTTTCTAAATTATAACATCCGCACACTCACATAAATTATAATTCATAAATTATAAACATGCGAGACACTGCGCAATATGACCGGTACAGTCCCGTTGCAATACCTAAAGCAACATTGGGCGTGGTCAGTACCTGGATGGGTGACCACTCAGAACTACCTCATAACGAAGTACATTAAATTACTGTGTCAGCCAACAAATAGTGACGCCGCTCCCTGGTCACACGCACGCACGCGCGCGCACACACACACACACACACACACACAGAAAACAAACATTTAATTTACCACACATAAATCAACCCCCACACAACTTATAATTGGATATTAAATTGTAGAAAGGTGCAAAGTGCCAAATTCATGAAAAAAATGTGATAAGTAGAGACAGGAATTTTGCCTATTTTATTCCTGTGTTGAGAAATGTAGGCTTTAGAGATATTAATCTGTTTTAGGGTCTTTTATGTTTTTATTGTGCCCATAAATGCCTATTTCAGGTGTTTGTGCCTATTTGGAGTATAATTGCCTATTTGATGCCTTTTGAATCTTTTAGAGAAGCTGAGTTTCTTCCAGTGATTATATTGTAACCGATGTGCTCGACAGTATTATCTTCTCATTTATCAAGATCTGTTTACCCAACGAACAAAAATGGGAATTCTCAGAAGTCAACAGAAATAGTTCTTGGGAAATTTGCATCACGATAAACAAGGAACAATTAAACCTCGAAGCCTTCAACCCCTCCAACCTTGAAGATGTATGCGAGAACCAATCAATGTCGAGCTACGTTGCACAACTCACATCCCTTATACCTCCATCTCGATGTGAACTGTTCTACGCATACGATTTATCTTCAGAATGTGTTTGATTTACTGTGAAAAAGAGGTGAGACTGAGGCAATGCCCAAAGAAAACTATTACGCTTCTGCTAAGCCTTCGAGAAACATAGGTTGAAGATCCAATGTGGTGCAGCTAGGACAATGTCACAGAGACTAGAAGTACAAGATGGCACGGCTTGGACGATATCACACCGTTTTACAAGGCTGCAAAGACTATCTTTACAAGGTCAGGCCAGTGAAAAGACCGTTGGTCTGGATTTATGTCGTCGGTATAACTTTACATCTAGCAGCCCAAAGTTTATAACATTATTGGGAAGTGAAAATAATGCAAATCTTACTTGGAATTCCTTTTAGAGGAGAGATGTGTTCACTGCGACAGTTAAGAATCCACCCGCCATCACCCCGAAGTTATTTTGCTTTTATAACCTAATACAATTTATCATGCACCATAGTCCAGCTCCTAACTACGTACCAACATTTTCATTGGGTGAGACACAACGGGATATGACGTCACTCCTAGCAATGAAGTAAATGAATTCCGTTCCAACCCCCACACAAGAAATACACAAGTGAATGCAATTTGTAAAGAAAGAACTCTATTCAACTCACCTTCACGTAGCGGACGGTACAACACTTTTGCAGCTTTAAAAAACTTGTGCTTCCCCCTATGCTTGATCGTAGACCAATGGCCTAACCAACCCAGACCAATGGCTATGTCGCTAACTTACCCTAACGAATCCAGACCAATGGAGGTGTCAAGCGGAATACTAGAGGCCTAGGGCCGCTTCCCGGCTTCTAACCTGGGGGCTTACACCCCCAGACCCCGTTTGCTTGATCCAGACCAATGGTCTAACCAATCCAGACCAATGGCTTTGTCACGTGGGATACCAGAGGCCTAGGGCCGCTTCGCGACTTCTAATCTGGGGGCTTACGCCCTTAGACCCCCTTTGCTTCATCCAGACCAATGGCCTAACCAGTCCAGACCAATGGCTTTATCACGAGATTCGTAAATTCAAAAGTAGCGGCGCTGCACTAGGACTAGTTCTTTATATGAACAGTTGGCATCTCTGTCCACCGCACGATCAAGCCCTACGCGAGCCAGAGAGAAACAAATGACAGTGCAATCGTGCCTAGATGCATGCGCTGGAAAATGTAAGTTGTTCTGAATTTTTGCCTCCAAGGGGCAAAGGTGATCTTGTTGCAATGTGTAAAAGCACTTTCATGGATATTTTTGCAGTTTGAAAGAAAAGGCTGGAATTACTTATTAAGAAAGGAAAACTCTGACACGGGAACATCGGCAATGGTTCAGTCGCTGATCGCGATGAAACTTGGAAAACACATTGAGGTACATGTAAAAAAGATGTTGGCATCAAATTCGGGTGCCAACATTCATTACGGCGTTAACTAAGGAGCCTAAAATTTGCGAAAGTTCCGCACGATCAGCGATGAATACCTGCTGGCCAATGCTTAGCCGGCACACTGTGTGCCTGGAGACACACCTCTGCACTTCCTCCCCTCCCCACTCCAACTGGTTCGCCACCGCATGCTTCCCTTCTCCCTGCACTTGCTGGCTGCTTAGCTGTTGAGTGGGACCGACTCTATACTTTGCTTCTTTTCGTACTATAATTATTGAAATCCTTTAAATAACATTCCGTTTCACACATAATAAATAACCTAAGCTAATATACCCATATTTTATTCAAATGTTACATTTTCATCCCTGCTAATTCCGGTGAGTTGTCACATTCGTGGGTGCAACTCCAAGTTAAGTACCACCGGGCATGGTCAAACGTGGGATGGGGTACCGCCTCCTACCTACGCTTAAATTATTAGGGTCGAATTCATAGACAGCACTTATATAAGTGCCCTTATAAGCTAAGTTTCATTTCATATTACCTATATTGCTATAAGTGGACCTTCCATACACTTAAGTGTCACACTTATGTTGCAGCAAGATGGAGGATAATGATTTTGCTGAATATGTTGCGTTTCATTCACAGAATTCTTTCCGTGCACACAGTAGAGATGGAAAATCCTCTCGAAATGTAATGTGACCAACAATTTAAAGAAGGTTTCGTTATAGTAAAGTGAGAGTTATGAATATTCTTGTTCCTTTGATTGAGAGAGTGAACATAACCTCTAGAGGACTCACTATCTCACCGTTAATGAAGATATTGTTTTGAGATTTTATGCCACCTCTTAATTTCAGGTTATTATTGTTATTATCATCACCATCATCATTACCGGTATTTGGCTTAATTAATTGGAAACGTGTTACAAGTTGATAAGTTATCAAGACTGTACGCCTAAGGAATAGTAAAGAACTGTACTGAGTTATAAGAAAAATAAACGTGTTGCACTACCACGATTTATTTTAGGGTTGATCTGTGCTAATTATATCAGGTTAGTCAACGAATCGTTTGCCGGATTATATCAGAAGTTTCTGAAATTATGGCATCACACATCAAAACATACTATTTGCATTTTATTGGGGGAAAGTAATTAGGCCTATTACAACATTACGGCTACGGATATACTTGTCAAATCATTAAAAGCATTGTACGGCTAGATATTCTACATTTCGATGAATATTTGTATAGGTTCGAGTACCTGGATAACTATAAACATATTAAGAAAATTAGACTCTGGGCATTTTCGTAGTTTGCATTGGCCACAACATGTTTTTCCCACGTCATTCATATTCTGATGAGAAACTGCGTCGGTCTGCTTGTTCTATATTATGCGCAAGTTCTTGCAGGTGTCATCTCGCCTCACTGTTTTGTTATCCATTCTGATAACCAAATACAATATAGACTATCTTTTAACCTCAAATATTATGCACGCGGTCGTGCGATGTCCTTCGATAAACAAAGCACAATAGATCATTCCACTATTTGGTAGCCAGAACTGCACGATCCAGAAAGCATGGGCATAATATACAGCATTGCCACATCTCCAGTGATATTTACTGTATCAATGAGTGTGCTCTTTAAGTGCTGTCTATGAAATGTAAACTCATAAGTGATCCCTTATTACTTAAGGGTTCCACTTATGTATAAGTGCTATGAATTCGGCCCTTATTTACTTCTAAAATGCCTTAAAGATGTCGGTAGTGTCCTTTAGAGTGGACATACATATGGAATTAATTAAATTAAATCCCCCACCACTAAATGAATCTCATATCTTTAAACAACATTAAATACCTTTCTATTTAAAGAAATTACGTGCTCAGGTAGAGGATCTCAATGAATGTAATGATATTCGGTACCTCGGGATATCAAAACCTGGTTACAGGTCCAGATCTTTTTATGTCCCCTTCCTCCACCCATTTTGTGTACGCTATCAGTTGTCATAACGAAACAACATTGTGGATGACAAGAACAATTATAAACTCCGAGTTTGAAATTACTGATATTTTCCGTATTGCGTACTCTGGTATAAGGAATAGGCCTATAGGTAGAATGTAATTTGTGCTTGTACTGAACAATTTATTTATGTTTTGCAGTAACAGACATAACACATTCCAATTGCAACAATGGTTGTCGAGTATAAATCAATTTAATACATAGGCAACTTCGATACGAGAACAACAAGGAATGTAGTAAAGTTTGACGTAATAAGAAAAGCCTTGAAAAATAAAAAAGATGTGCATTTATATATGCAGTAGATATATAGTAATCACAGGCAGAACTCTAGTTTTACTTGACCGGTACTTTTGTGTTATAGCTGACGAAGGTCTATGTAGTCAACAAGTATCGGTATTAAGTACCACAGTACAGTCTTCTGGGTATAATGGAAGTTACATACGCAAAAAGTTAAATGGCTATTGTACGAACTGGTACAACAACAAACAATTACAAGGCAACACAATAAATAACTCCGTATACATTACATCGGGCAAACTCCCCGTCAATAACTGATGGTAAACAAAAACAATCTTTAGTCTATTTGAAACATTAAAAAGTAGTGAAAAGAAAACCGAAACAAAACAATTAACAACAGGCACAATACTTTTTTTTTTGCCAATTGCTGTATGTCATACTGACAAAGATAGGTCTTATGGCGACGATGGGATAGGGAAGGCCTGGGAGTTAGAAGGAAGCGGCCATGGCCTTAATTAAGGTACAAACTCCAGCATCTGCCTGGTATGAAAATGGGAAACCACGGAAAACCATCTTCAGGGCTGCCAACGGTGGGATTCGAACCCACTATCTCCCAGATGCAGCAAGATCTCAGCCGCACGCCTCTAACCGCACTGAAAACTCACCCGGTGCAAACGTTTTCATGAACATTTCAGGAAATGTAAAATGACTAAAAAAGCACCGGTTCCCTTTGACAGCTAAGCAGACAGGCAGGCGCGGGGAGAACGGAAACGTGCGGTAGTGAACCAGAAGGAGGGGCGGAAGTATGTAGGGGAGGAGGTGCAGAGGTGTGGCACAAAGCAGACAGCGTGCCAGCTAAGCAAGGGCCAGCAGGTATTCATCTCTGTTTGAGCAGAACTTGAAATGTCGCAACTTTTAGGCCTCTTAATTAACGCCCTAATGAATGTCTGCACCCAAAATTGATGCTGACATCATTTTTACGTGTACCTGAATGTGTTTTCCAAGTTTCATCGCGATCGGTGACTTAACCATTGCCGATGTTTCCTTGTGAGATACAACATTCACTGACCACAGAACAAGACACAGTCACTCAAACAATAGTGACAATAACAAAATGACTATAAAGCAGCACATGAATGGCTTTCCCCGGGAAGTTAGCCTTGACAGCCAAGCAAGATCAAGCAAGGAATACCTCAGTCCTGACCTAAATATTGCAAGACTGTACTCCCACTTTCAAAAAGAAGTTTGCTGAAAGTACCATCAGTTCCAGTTTTTATCGCAGAGTCTTTCTGTTTCCCCTTTCCTTCCAAAGACCTAGGAAAGATACTTGCAAGACTTGCGACTTATTGAACCTTGAAGTAAAAACTGGTTCACCAGTCACAGGTGCGTTTAGAGCTTCACCATAGGAAGGCAGAGATGGCACAGAACCTTTTGAAGAAGGACATCAGTTCATCTCAGTAGCCTGACAGTGACACTTGCAGCATATCCAATGATTTGCACAGGTTATGTCTGTGCCCACACTGACGCATTCTGAGATGTTTTATCGCTGCCAGTTATCTTGTTACAACTTGGGAGTATCGGTAGGTGATAACCTCTTTTTTTTTCCCCCCGAAGTTGCTTTACGTTGCACCGACATAGATAGGTCTTATGGCGACGATGGGACAGGAAAGGGCTAGAAGTGGGAAGGAAGCAGCCGTAGCCTTATTTAAGGTACAGCCCCAACATTTGCCTGGTGTGAAAATGGGAAACCATGGAAAAGCATCTTCAGGGCTGCCGACGGTGGGGCTCGAACCCACTATCTCCCGAATACTGGATGCTGGCCGCACTTAAGTGACTGCAGCTATTGAGCTCAGTGTGACAACGTTCAGTCTTACATGTGCATGTGGGATGAGACTATTGCTGTTAGGGGTGGAAATGAAATCACATCTTGCATTCTCAAAGTGTTAAGCAGTGGGATAACAATGTGAAGGAAAAACTTATTGTTTGGAGAGACAACTGTGCTGCACAGAACAAGAATCGAATGATTATGTTTCTTTTCCTAGCAACAAATGGGTTGTTCACAAGAATAGAATGCTTTCTTGTTAGCGGGCACAGCTTCCTTCCCTGTGACTCTGAGTTTGCCTTAATAGAGAGAAGGAAGTCAATGACGAAGGCATTTGTATCTAGTTACTTATGCAAAATGGTCGAGGAAGCAACGGCTGTTAAACCTTTCAGAGGAATTTCCATGGATATTTCACAATTTTTTTTACTCCATAAAAAATTCAGTAAAAGTGTGTTGTTACACGGAGACAGAAAGGGTCCGTAAGGTAAACGTCCTCAAAAAGGGGAAACATGCGAAAGACATTCAATCAGCTGTCTCTGAATCCAGTTCCTCAATGAACTCACTTCTTAAAGATGAAAAAAAAAAAAAGAGATTTCACGGCTATGATCCCTTACCTGGAAAAGAATGATTACATGCAGATCTGTGGTGAATGAGGACATCAACACCTAGAAAAGTTTGACGGGACTTTGCACCTTTCATAAACGTCGATGTTTGAATTGCCTTCAGCAGCAAACAATTCCAACTGTCATGAAATGGCCAATAATGTGAGAGACGAAACTCTCCTTTATAACTTAGAAAAGTTTGAAGAATAAATAATTAAAACACGGCACTATGGACAGTTTTTTTTAACAACTTCTGATCATAAATCTGGCACTTTGCACCTTTCTACTTCCAGGCGGAGTGAGGAGTACCAATGGGCGCACCAGTATCAGTACCTCTCACACCCCCTATCTCTCTGGAGACAGGTGGCACATGCAGCTGGAGATAAAGGAAATAAATTTGAATCTTAATTGAATTTCAAACTGAATTTAAATATCACTACCAGGTAACCTACAAGAAATTGTAAAGAAACAAACACTAAGGAATCACACTGCAGACAACTGCAACATACAAGAACACAAAAAGCAGAACAAATCAGTATCAGCAATGGCAATGTCACTATTAAGCACAGCAATAGCTCCTATCATAACCTATGGAATTCATATCATATGGGAAAAATTTACAATCTGTGATTTAATCCAAATTGAAAAAGGTCAAAACCATGTTCATGAATAGGGCAATTGATCGGGGGGGGGGGGGGGGGGGAGAGAGAGAAAAACAGCACCCTTGTGACTTGTATACAACCTTACGAGAGAAACCTACTTTGTTGAGGATATCAGAGCGCAACACCATCCACACTCAAGGCCAAACCAGGAGCTTTTAATATCAGAAGAAAGAAAGAACAAGAATTCTACAGCACGTTTGTTATGCTAAGGAGGAACGTGCCAAGAACAAAGACATGATAACCCGACTAACCATGCACTGATTTTACCATAAAATGCGTTAAACACAAGAGCAATCAATCAACACTTATCTGCATTTAGGGCAGTCACCCAGGTGGCAGATTTCCTATCTGTAGTTTTCATAGTCTTTTCTTAAATGATTGCAAGAATTTGTAAATTTATTGAATATCTCCCTTGGTAATTTAAGGAGCTTGTAACATTAGATAACACAAACAGAACAAAAACTGTCTGTATGCTGTGTGGGTATACGTATTGCATAACAAAGTGCAAAAAATGACTAAAATCAATAACGGAATCGGCCTATAGCAAGGAATAACCTGTACACAAATGCTCACTACTGAGTGCACATTTCTCATTTATTATCATTTTCTAAGGACGGTGATCGCACTGTTTGATGCAAAAAAAAAACCCTATTCTGACCTATGGAACTGAAATCACCTGGGATAAGCTAACAAAGAACAATCTCTGCATCTTAGAAAAAGGGAAGACAACTATGGGTGTGTCCAGATTTATTCACTCAAGACTGGTGTACGAGCTTGCAAAGGAGTCTTTCTTCATTGAAGATTTGAGATTCAAGCTCGCTCTTCCTTACACAGACAGTTGGATGGAAAAAAAAAAAAAAAAAAGCAAATGGATGAAATTCTACTCAACCACGGCAATGTTAGACAGGACATAGATTAACGCGAACCAGGACCTCCGATATTTTGTCAACTCTTTGGCAATACATGGATATCACTACAAGACTTAAGACAAAATCCTTACATGAACCTGCTAATTTTGTGTGTGTGAACTACAGGATCTCTCTCATAAACCTAGACCGAGTGCACAGTGTATGTACTCTGCGCTACAGCAGCTGCCTCAGTCCAGCGTGCATTACACGCGGCCGCCCTTCTTTAAGTGTGTATACAATCTTGCATGAAATATTACCTTATTTTAAAAGGCGCTGGAAGCGTCAACCTTTATATATGTCTTTTCACGGGAGTTTAATCCTGATGTAAACATGGTATGTCCACGCCTCTGCCAAAGAAAGAGTTGTGATTCGCTGAGCGTGTAGTAGCGACCTCCACCCCGTCAACGTCTCGTGTTCGGACGTACAGGGCTGCGCATGACAAACGACAACAGTTCGAAGATCTGAACTTCTGAATAAACGACTAAACCTGGATTCTGTTCACTTAGTTTATTGAACACATTCACAATGCACTGCCTATGGTCACTTCTGAGCGGTTTCCCTCTTTTGTGCTGCACTACACGCGATGGTTCTAACTCTTGCTAAATTTCTCTCACTATGAATACTGACACTGACCGCTGCTGCAAGATGCAACACCTTATCTCCACACTGTACAGCTTGGAACTTTCCCTCACTACGAGAAAACTTCCTGTATTACACCACGCCTTTTGCCTTCATTTCTTGTTATTTAATCACTATTTTATTAAAACAAAACCATATATATACCGGTATATATGACAACCATATTTTAATTTGATCACGTACTCTACCAAACTCTCTAAATGTAAGAAATGAAAATAAAATTAATGCGACGAACTACTTTTCTTTGAGCTCACATACAGTCGAGTTAGTGCGACGGATGCTTCTCCAATCAACTACGTCTATGTCCACGTGCATAGGCAAGGTGCTCCGCCTAATTGTTTACATCAGGATTAAACTCTCGTGAAAAGCGGTATAATGAGGGACTTCATAAACACCATTAGGATTTTCTGCACACCAATAACGAGGGTTATGACTGTTCACACTACCTCATCCAAAAAGAACACAAACTGTGGGTCGAATAAAAGATTATTCAATGATGCAAGATACCACTCACATCTCACCCTTGTGGCTGCATCAGCAGGTTTTAAACAATGGGCCCCTGTACCTGTATGGTTTGATGTGCAACAGCTTTGTAGTTCTGTGAGCAGAAGAAACAGAAAACCCTACTTGTGCTAATTTTGTGAGTGATTTATTCGGTGACCGTTCAAGATTTGCACCAATGTCATCTAGCTTTTCCTTGTTAAAACGGTTTGCATGCGCGCATGGTTTTTACTGAGCACTGAGGCAGTAGTTTCAAATGTATTTACAATTACATGGTCTGTGCTCATGAAGGTGGCACTTCTTCAGGAAATTGCTGAACAAATGCATTGGGTACCTGTTGAGCCGACTCTTACAACAACTTTTACAAGAAAATATGGACCAATGATTCTTGTTAAAGAGTTCTGAGAAGAACTGTTTCTATTATTTCGTCGAAAATATGTCATTGCCAGGAGATCCTGTGGATAGTCTGGATGCCCGTTTTCACTGTTGCTCAGTTAGCACCACCCAGGAAGCACGTGTACGGCAATTAGAGGTTAAACCTACAGACGTGAGCAACGCTAGATGCCTTCCCCCACGGCCAGCACAGACCTGTAATAATACAAATTGGTTGCACGGTCCCTGTCATATGATCAACTCCACATGCTCGATGCAACTTCCAGAAAGCTGACTGGGGAACTGGATAACTGCATTCGCTGGATCCCTCCGTCTCATAAGAACTACCATCGGTTCATTGGTGCAATAACAACAATAGCTAAAAAGTGTATGCCAAGAGGATATCGAAAAAATATATCCCAGGATGGTGATGAAAGTGAAACACTGTACCAACAATTCCAGCAAAGTAGTGACCAAGAGATAGCTACAGAACTTTTTTTTTTTTTTTTTTTTGCTAGGGGCTTTACGTCACACCGACACAGATAGGTCTTATGGCGACGATGGGATAGGAAAGGCCTAGGAGTTGGAAGGAAGCGGCCGTGGCCTTAATTAAGGTACAGCCCCAGCATTTGCCTGGTGTGAAAATGGGAAACCACGGAAAACCATCTTCAGGGCTGCCGATAGTGGGATTCGAACCTACTATCTCCCGGATGCAAGCTTACAGCCGCGCGCCTCTACACGCACGGCCAACTCGCCCGGTGCTACAGAACTTTTGACCAGCTTAGACTTATCTCGAAGGCAGAAATGGACAGACACAGTTGAAAATTTGGACTTTACCCACTCAAGCAGGGAAGCATGGAGCCTTCTGAGGAGATTGGGAGGAAGTGAATCAGTATGCAGAAAACCTTCAGGAGCAACGCCTGACCAAATTGCTTCCCACATCATTACCACATCAAGAGTGCCTCCCGACAAGAGACATACCAAACATATTAGACGACAGCTTCGTGACTTGAAAAAGACATCTCCCTCATCTGAATATGCACGTCCCTTCACAGTTTTAGACATTGATATGGGACTGAAGGACCTCAAACCTTTTACGTCACCTGGTTTCGATGGTATCCATCCAGAATTTAATTCATTTGGGAGGATATGCTAAGAAATGGTTGGCAGAGTTCTTTACCGACATCCTGTTGACTGGTCAACTTCTATTGGAGTTCAAGAAGGGAAAGATAATTTCTATTCTGGCCGGGCTGAGTAGCTCAGACGGTTGAGGCGCTGGCCTTCTGACCCCAACTTGGCAGGTTTGATCCTGGCTCAGTCCGGTGGTATTTGAAGGTGCTCAAATACGTCAGCCTCGTGTCGGTACATTTACTCGCACGTAAAAGAACTCCTGCGGGACAAAATTCCGGCACCTCGGCGTCTCCGAAAACAGTAAGAGTAGTTAGTGGGACGTAAAGCAAATAACATTATTATTATAATTATTTCTATTCTGAAACCTGGCAAACCCAGCAACAAGGTAGAAAGCTATCGACCCATCGCCCTGCTACAAACTTTTTGAAAAGTTGATATATAACAGTATAAGTAGAGCAATCAAAGAGCATATTCCAGTTGAACAGGCAGGCTTCAGACCAGGACGTAGCTGCTGTGACCAAATATTGTCTCTTACATCCTTCACTGAGGCAGGATATCAAATGAAGCTGAAACCATATGTAGCATTTGTTGATCTTACTGCTGC
Organism: Anabrus simplex; assembly: GCF_040414725.1. Taxonomy (NCBI): domain Eukaryota; kingdom Metazoa; phylum Arthropoda; class Insecta; order Orthoptera; family Tettigoniidae; genus Anabrus; species Anabrus simplex. Next base: position 233,313,543 of record NC_090271.1, read on the forward strand.
CTTTGACACTGTATGGAGGGAAGGCCTTATCTACAACAAACGATGGCTCAGCTGATTAACAACATGTTAAGTGAAGTTCCAAGTAATCACTGGAAGCAAGATAAGCAAGGAGAGGAAGCTAAACAATGGATTGCCCCAAGGATCAGTTCTCTCGCTATTATTGTTCAACTTATCTCTCTGACCTTCCTGACACTTCATCCAGAAAATTCTGCTATGCCAACGACTTGGCTCTAGTTGTACAAGATCGTGTAATGGAGACAACTGAAGAGATTCTGACCAAAGACCTGTCTTTACTGGAAAATTACTTCAAAATCTGGAGACTTCAACCCAGAGTAACCCAGTGAGTAAAACAGAAGTGTCTTGCTTTCATTTAAATAATCGTTTGGCGAACGTGAAACTGAATGTTAGTTTCAGAGGGAGAATTCTTCGTCATAACTGGAACCCAAAATACCTTGGTGTCATCTTGGACCGTACACTATCCTTCAAACAACACCTCCTGAACTTAGCACAAAAGTTGAAGTCATGAAATAACATCCTTCATAAACTGTGTGGAACTACCTGGGGATCTTCAGCAACCACTTTGCAATCTTCAGCCCTGCATTTCGTGTATTCAAGTGCTGAGTATTGTGCACCTGTTTGGATGAACAGTTATCATACAAGGCTTGTTGACACCCAGCTTAATACCACAATGCGCATCATATCTGGCGCAATCACATCTACTCCAGTTCATTGGCTCCCACTGCTAACTGGTATAATGCTACCTGATCTACGCCGATCTAATGCCCTTATGAAGGAATTCCACAAGATCTCAAGAAATCCTAGTCTGCCCGTGAATAGTGACCAGCCACTTCTGAATCTTAATAGACTAAAATCACGCCATCCAACTCTGCATGATGCTGCTAACATGGACACTATGGATTTTAAATCTCTTGATGAGTGGAAAAGTAAATGGGAAGCAGCAACGGACGTGTGACTTCATACAGTCTTCTCAGGTCCCAGACTTCTAAGTGGATCCCACCTACCACGAAAGACCTGGACTGCCCTGAATAGAATCGGAACAGGACATGGCGGTGCAGAGCCGCTCTCCATAAGTGGAAAAAGCTACCTAATCCAGACTGTGACTGCAGAGCTCCACACCAGACTATTCGTAATATCGTCAGGGAATGTAAGATTCGAGCCTATCACGGTGATGAAGATGACTTCCTGCTGGTATCTCCAGATGCAGTACGTTGGATTGAAAAATTTGATATTGTGAAGCACAAATTACTTTGTTCCTCAGCTGTAAAATGTATATATATTACTGATTATGTCTGTATAAGCCATACGATAAATAATAAAAACAAGAAAATATGGTGTTGCAATGATAAGAGTCTCACCATATTAACAGCCGAGATTCAGAGATTCCGGTCAAGAACCATGCGCCCGCTTCCCGTACAAGAGTAGAAACGCCGCTGGATGATCTGGGTTTATAAGAGCCCCTGTATGTGAACTAACGTGATCGTTATCACGTAGTGGAATGCATAAAGCGAAGAGGGTCATTCTGCTAAAACTGAAATTTAAAAATTCAGTAAAAAATTAGCCTTGGGGACAAGATTTTTCTAACGGCATAAGTACAAAAAACCTTGGTCATCCGGCCCTCATTAATCCAGATCTCCGGTTTATCCGGATCGAAAATAATAAAAATTTATTTTTACTTGTACAGTATTTCTTTTCAGCGTCGGCCCTCTTCTCGAACGTATTTTCCGCCAAGGATAGTTAGCGACAGAAATTGAAAGTAATTCGGCCACAGTCTATCAATGGTACCATCCCGGCGTTCACCTGGAATTGAGAATGGAAAACCGTCGAAACCATTCTCAGGACGGCCGAGGTGGGATTCGAACCCACACTCTTCTGAATGCAATGCACTATTAATTCGCTGATGTCGAGTTTGAAAATGAAACCAGCGCTCTATTGGAAGAAACAATGACTCATGGAGAGGCAACAATGCAGCTGGACAAACTGATGGCCTATTTAAAATCCTTGATTGAAACCACACCAGCAGATTGTTGTTAGAAAAAAGTCTTCGTGATCGTGCTGCATGCAAACGCTCTTCAAGTGTAAAAGAGAAAAAACTTGCACATTATTTTAGTGTATAAAACACAGTCATAAATGTACGAAAAGTGTTCAGAATTTTTTGTACAATTGAACAAAGGTATTACTGTACATCTTATGTTAACAGATTATATAACAAGTACTGAATTTGTTTTTTATTGTTTTCCGGATTATCGATAATCCAGATCAGTTCCGGTCCCACTTGATCCGGATAAACCAGGTTCTTGGGTAAGTGGAAATGAATGAAATCTTAGTTGGAATGAGTCTCAGAGGAGAGATGTGTTCATAGCGATATCCAGGAACCCACAATCCCACCCCAAGAACTACATTTACTTTTATAACCTAATGAATGAGTATTAGACGCCATTTTCATTGCTGAAGTAGCTACTTGCATTCCTATTGGCCAACGCAAAGTGGCATGTAATCTCTTTCCCGTCAATTACGATAATCATAATCCGTTACCAGCCCCACCACAATAAAAGAGCCCCTTTGCTCGTCCCTATATCACAGGTCTTGTCCAAATCCTATCCTAACCGTCCGCACGGCAAGAACCAGTCCCGACTAATGGTCTTGTCCAGGTCCTATCCAAACCGTAAGCACGGCAAGTACCAGTCAAGACCAATCGGGTTTCCACACTAAACTGGAGGCCTAAGGCCGCTTTGTGACTTCTAACCTGGGGGCTTATGCCCCCTGAACCCCTTTGCTTGTCCCTATATCACTGGGGCATTAGTACAGCCTGCAGACCGGCGTAATTTGTAATGTAACAAGTGAGTGGAATTAGTGAAATCTTACTTTGAGAGCGTCTCAGAGGAGAGATGTGTTCTTTGCGATGTCCAGGAACCCACCATCCCGCCCCAAGAAGCACATTTACTTTTATAACCTAATAAAGATTATTACACGCCATGTTCATTTCTGAAGTAGGTACTTGTATTCTTATTGGCCAATGTATAGTGGTACGTGATCACCTTCGCGTCAAGTATGTTGATGATAATCCGTTACCAACCGCAGCACAAGAAAAGCGCAAGTCGTATACGAAACTAGGGGCCTAACGCCGCTTCTATCCATCCAGACCAATGGTCTTGTCCACGGCAAGAATCCTAACCGTCCAGACCAATCGTCTTGCCTAGATCCTATCCTAACCGTATACGAAACTAGGGGCTTAACGCCGCTTCGCGGCTTCTAACCGCCCAGACCAATGTTTTTGTCCACGGCAAGAATCCTAACCGTCCAGACCAATGGTCTTGTCCATGGCAAGAATCCTAACCGTCCAGACCAATGGTCTTGCCTAGATCCTATCCTAACCGTATACGAAACTAGGGGCCTAACGCCGCTTCGCGGCCTCTAACCGCCCAGACCAATGGTTTTGTCCACGGCAAGAATCCTAACCGTCCAGACCAATGGTCTTGCCTAGATCCTGTCCTAACCGTATACGAAACTAGGGGCCTAAGTCCGCGGAACAATTCGAAGCATAGTTCCTAAGTACAGAGGTTGGCAGCACTGAGCACTGCTTCAGAACAACCTTTCCAAGAAGGCCGCGAGCGAGTAAACATACGACAGTCATTACGCGTGAATAGCAGTCCACGGGCTGGACTAATGATATCACTGGTCTTGTCCAGGTCATATCCTAACCGTCCGTATGGCAAGAACCAGCCCAGACCAATCTACAACAATAAACACCATCACCACTGATCGAAGCACCACTCACTTATTAGTTCCTAAGTAGAGAGGGTGGCAGCATTGAGAACCACTTGACAACATCCTTCCCAAGAAGGCCACGAGCGTGAAAACAAACGACAGTCGTTCTGCATGTATGAAAGTCTTCTTGTCTCCAGGGCTAAAGTATTGATAACTCCGTATTACACAACTTATCAATGCTTTACTTCTCGCAGCCCAGCACTCGCTACATTCAGCTGCGCGCGGAACGACTGTCGTTTGTTTACACGCTCGCGGCCTTCTCGGGAAGGATGTTGTGAAGCTATGCTCAGAGCTGCCAACCTCTGTACGGAGGAACTAATGAGAGGTGCTTCGATAGCTAGTGGCAAGACGATTAGTCTGGACGGTTAGGATTCTTGCCGTGGACAAGACGATTGGTCTGGACGGTTAGGATTCTTGCCGTGGACAAGATCATTGGTCTGGACGGTTAGGATTCTTGCCATGGACAAGACCCTTGGTCTGGACGGTTAGAAGCCGCGAAGCGGCCTTAGGCCCCTAGTTTCGTGTGAAAACACGATTGGTCTGGACGGTTAGGATTCTTGCCGTGGACAAGACGATTGGTCTGGACGGTTAGGATTCTTGCCGTGGACAAGACCATTGGTCTGGACGGTTAGAAGCCGCGAAGCGACCTTAGGCCCCTAGTTTCATGTGGAAACACGATTGGTCTGGACGGTTAGGATTCTTGCCGTGGACAAAACGATTGGTCTGGACGGTTAGGATTCTTGCCGTGGACAAGGCCATTGGTCTGGACGGTTAGAAGCCGCGAAGCGGCCCTACGCCTCTAGTTTCATGTGGAAACACGATTGGTCTGGACTGGTTCTTGCCGTGCGGACGGTTAGGATAAGACCTGGACAAGACCATGGAACTCTTCACGACTGGAAGTATCGACCTAACTTGAAAATATTGACATAGTTGGGTGGTCGAATATGCACAACTCTCTTTCTCCCCACGACGGAAGTTGGCGCTAAACAACATTACCCAAGTATCAATATCATCCAAGTTTTCCAAATAAATTCGCATGACCGACACGGTTAAAGCCGCATTGTAATTTTACATGTTTTTTTTTTTTTTGTTTGTGCTTTTATTCAGCCGGGGTTGGTAACGCAATGTATTTATCAGCATTGATGGCAATGACGTCACATTCCGTTCACCATGACCAATGAGAATGCAAGAAACTACTTGAGCCATGGACGATGGCGGCTACTGTTCTTTATTAGGTTATAAAAGTAAATATATTTCTCGGGGCGGGCTGGTGGGTTCCTAGACATGGCAATGAACACATCTCTCCTCTAAAAGGAATTCCAAGTAAGATTTACATTATTTTCACTTCCCTATAATGTTATAAACGTTGGGCTGCGAGAAGTAAAGTTTTACCCACAACTTTAGTCAACTACACAGCCAATGGACGTAAAGAGGTGATATTAACTATGCATAAATAATCATGCAGGAATTGAATTCATTACGATACTAATAAACTCTACACTGAATGATACAACGTACAAAGCAAATGTGTGTGTCCTACCTAAATTACTAGTTCCCTAAACTTAAAGGTGTCACCAAGTATACTTTCCTTACAAAGCAAGCTGTTTAACTATTACCACATAAAATTCCAAAAACTGAATGAAAGAATAAATATTAGTTTTTCTCATCTCACCAACCTCATTTACACATATATATCACAACAGCCCTCGCAAATAAAAGAACGTTACGATCAGCTTTATAATTATCTGTTCCGTCCACCTTCAATTCAAATGGTACAATTATCCACCGGTACCGGTCACAAATCAACACACGCGAAATTAAAGTCCATAATTAATTTAAACAGTAAAGGAACACACTCAGTTTCACGCAAAACGAAGAGCAGCTGAGACTATGCACCCATTCTCTCATTATTTTTAATTAAATATATTACACCCGAGCATGGTTAGAGGAATAGAACGCCTCTACAGTAAACTTTTAATAAAATGAATAATGGAACTCTTCACGACTGGAAGTATCGACCTAACTTGAAAATATTGACATAGTTGGGCGGTCGAATATGCACAACTCTCTTTCTCCCCACGACGGAAGTTGGCGCTAAACAACATTACCCAAGTATCAATATCATCCAAGTTTTCCAAATAAATTCGCATGACCGACACTTAAATATCAAGTGTACACTACCTTATTATCAAAGTAAAAGTAAACATTGTCAATTACGCAACATTACCCAATACCGGCTCACTGCTGTGGTAGGCCTACATCCAATTACTTTTCTGTATCCTCGTGCACCCATGAGGAACTAAATTATCAAAGGGCAAGATTATTAAGATAATAAAGATTGACGTTAACAGTATAAACTGAAGAAATATTCTTATTAGGTTGTAATACACACTAAAACTTAATGAGAATTTAAGAAATACTTACATTTTCCAGTCTCTTTTTCCAAAGCCTCCTTAAGCCTGTCAACGAGAGCTGCTTTGTTTCCTCTTGTGTCCAAACCGCGGTTCGATAATTCAGCACGAAGTTCGACTACTTTCAATTTCGCTGGATCCATTATTTCACTCATGGTTCAAAACAAAGAATGCCGTAGTTCAGCATAGAGTGTGCCACTCCAAATACTTGAAATACAAACCAATTACGATGGCGTGGGGTCGCATGTATTCCTGTACGCTGTTGTGCTATTGGCTGATCAAACATATATGCTAGCGATCTTCCACATTGCCACCAATAGAATGTTAAGTTTACGGTTGATAGCAAGAATTTCATTGGCTAATAAATGTGCGCGTAGCATGTTTATTGGTTGATGTAAGGAAGTTTTTTCCAGCCCGCATTTCATGATTTAAAGAATTGATCATAAACCAAATTATTCAAAATTAAACAATCTCCAAAAATATCGTTTAAAAAAATAGATATATAAAAGCTTATATTTATATGAGAGAGGACCATAAATATTCAAATATTTTTAGAAATTGATCATATGCTCTGCATAGCTTTGTAGTCATAGAAACAGCGCATCCTAAACAATACACAATATAACGCGGTGTGTCATGGAGGAAGAGCAAGAAGGTACTGTACAATATAAGTTATTTCTCATTCTAGGAAAATCTCAGCCATACTTCCTTAGATGGTGAGTGGTACTTTAAAGTGAAAAATAGGCAATTATATATTCTTACCACTGATCTAGGAATCTTCTGAGGTACTGGTATCGGGATCATGAAAGGCATGAATATAGATCATCAACGACGAACGATTTATATGTTATATTTATGATTTACGAAACAGGCACAATTTTTGTTACTCTTTTAGCATCAACGAAATTTGGTTATACATATTTCACTTATTTCCTTTAAAAACTTAGTGCAGATAAGGGAAAGTAGGTATCTTTTTCGTTCATACGTAAGACTATCGGTAGGCCTACTAGCCTACCATGCTAAGCATATCCAGTATTTCTTCTACTTCTTCTTTCGGATAGGTACTGATTACGCGCTATGACTATGTCCAGTAACTATATTTAAATTATATGCCCAATTTTTGGTAACAGGAACTTTTATACCTTGGAAAATTCAAAATAGTAGACTCGGGAAGCCCGCCAAGTGGCCATGGGAATGTGATCGTTAAGGTGTGAAGTGTAGGCCTACATGGTCTGACACCGTACTGTAGTTAACCGCTTCGTGTCCCATCGGTCGAAAAAATGTTCCCCGCCAGAATGTCGGTCAGCAATTTCTAATTACTATTGCGTGCCAAGAGCCTGGACTCAATTCCAAAACTCTCCGCAGTGATCATATGGAGTGAGGGCATATGACGCTGTTGATGCTGGTTCGTCCGTCGGATGGGGAAGTAAGCTTTGAGCAGACCCCTTGGTGCTATTCGACAGGAGTAAGTTAGGTGCCGGCACCGGGTTTCAACATCTCCCTTCCTACTACCATTTATATCACACCATTAATTTCATCTCATTAACTCCTCTGATGAGGTTGAAGCCAGGAAAGGAATCCGGTCATAAAAGAAACTCGCTACGAATATTCATCACATTTCATACCCGACTCGTAGAGAAACGGGGCAAGGGTTGGACATACAGTGGACTCAGAGACTATTTTACTCAATGCATAGAGGTTTCTCTACTCTAAGCTTCCCCGTTTCCGATCTGCATTACTGGGCAGTCTTAAGTGTAATAAAAACAATTTGAGTTTTTCATCTCTGCGGTGCCCATAATCTTACGATATAGCCTACAAGAGGAACATGTGATTATCACGGGGCTCTAGCTGAATCTAACATTGTCCTCATTTACTTGAGCCAGACTCGTATCATTCATCTCAACTTCCGACCTTCCTTGGCCAAACCTTGTATTCTAGATTTCCAAGGCTTGTGATTTTAATAAAAAAGAACTATATGCTCCTCTTCCATCTTTATCTTACACTCAGTGGTTTCTGAATTCCTTCATTTGATCACCTTCTGAAGAGTGCTGAAGATTATTGTTTTAAGGAGAGCACAACGAGATAATTATAGGAAGAGGTTCAACCATTCAAAAAATGACCCATCAAAAGAAGGAAAAGGTCATGAAAGGCATGAAAAAGGAAATCTCAACAGGGTTCTCTAATCTAATAAGTCGAAGGGAGGGGAAGAGAAAAGATGAAAAGAAAGATGAAAATGAGGGCCCTGCAACAATTAAGCAAAAGCAATGCAGGGCTCAGAGAAAGACCCGTTTTCATCCCACACACCCATCATTTTAAGGTCTCTTCTTACGACAGGGCGTGAATGAATTCTCCCAGCTACCCGTGGTCAACTTTCTCAGTGCTGATAATCCAGTTGCTCAGCTGGCAGGTTATATAAACGAAGCGATTTCTCATTATTTTAAGATACGGCAATAAGAAAGTACTGTTTAATAGGTAGTATCACAGTCAGGAAAGGTCGGTAGGCTGAGATTTGGCAACATTTTCATCAGTTATACGCTTTCCACTGCATCAGGTGGAAACGCGAATTGAATTTTTCAGTCTCCAAGTGTTCTCGTTTATTTCACAGCAATTTTCACCGTCTATTCTGCGTTTTCATGTTTGGCATATTTAAGCAAAGTCCATAGTAGCGTTTATATTACCTTTAGAGGTGAGTTTAAAATGTAAATGATATCAAATAGAATCGAATTTCCTAATAGAAGGAACATTGACGAGTGTGCTTTAGTATAGGCAAAAGAAGATTCCTTACATAGGATAGGAACATGTCGTTCTTTATGTTTTAAACTTTAATTTTCCAGGAATGATTGTGTTGGCACAGGCATTTGTCGGGGGGTAATCTACAGTGTTCCATTCCTTGAAGATTTAGAGGCAGAAAACTAAGATAGAACATTTTCTTAGCCATAAAATCTGCCAAGTACGGTGTTCTGAATGCTCCATTGGCATGAAAACTTACAAAATGTAACTACAGAAAGGGCAGGTTCTGTATATGTAGTAACATCTTTAAGCATTGTTCAAGAAAAACAAAGTTGTTTTTTTTACTTTCGAGTTGATTCTATACTCGGAGTCAACTGAAGTCCTAACCGGTCCCTTTGATGTTATGCCTGTTATAAATGCGCTTACATTACCCGCCACGTTCAGGACGATAACAAAGATTGAGTGTGGGGAAGGAGGGGAAGTGTTCACACTCGGAAGGATATTTTTGTTAGTTCTTCAATTGACTACCGGTATAACATCAAAGGCGCCACTCAGGACTTGAATTGACGCTGACTATACCTGCCAGCTGTATGTATCAGGTTAAACGTATGCTTCAGTTCAGGTTTCTTGATAACTAGAATGTTCACATTGTGTTGATAGTTTAGTAGGGAAAGAAGCGTCTTCTAATGACACTTACCTTGGCACTCACAGATATGGTCTCACGTTGCCATCGGACCTAGTGTACTTTATTGCTGACAACGCTAACTGTGTCCTAAGTGGATTGATTCCCAATAACGTAAATGAAGACATGTTTTTAAAGTGTTAAAGTAAAGAGAGGGAGTGTTAAAGACAAGAGAGGGTATTAGTTGTTGTTTCTAAAACAGCCTGGGAAATGTGTGGAGTGGAAATTAATATATTATATGAAAAAGTACTTTTAGTTATGGTCAATGTTTCGCTAAATAATTATTTTAAAGTGCTGACGTCAGCAAACTTTGGTATCGGTATGGAAAGAAAAAGTTAATGATATTTTGCAAGGTAACAAAGAAATCCTGAACTTTATTAAGGGATACGCGTACAACAGAGAATTGTTAAACTGGTAATAACTTATCTACAAGCAGCCTATGTGTGATGCCTTTAAGGCCTACACTGTAACGATGCTATGAAAGTATAGTCTACACTTCTGCAAGACATAACCCTCTGTGATTGGAGTGACTCACATCGTAATGTATTAATATACAGATTATTTTTATTAATAGACTAGACAGCAGCAGTATAAGAAACAGAAACTGCATAGGTTACTTAACATGCTAAACATGTGTGTGTAAACTATTAATTCAGTAATATCATGTTCCTTCTTCACTTTACAGTTGTGTGCGTATATATGATTACGTGAACCGATTTATTATTTATTTAATCATTCTTTATTACTTGAGAATAGTAGATTATCGAAAAAACCTACGAATTTTTTCTTTACTATGCTAAACACCTTTATGTTGGTCAAATAAATTATGTAAATGCATCACAATCAAATATCCTTTCCATGTTCTTCACGCCTATAATCAGCTAATTAACTCCTATCACATCATCTTCACACAAGCACACGCGCGTTTTTCACAGATTGCCGATTGTAATAACTCGACATACGTAAAAAATAAAAACAAAAACAACGATTTTATCTTTATGTTTGCTGAACATGTATATATGTTTGCCCACTATTCATTCCATACTATCGTCCCTTTCCTTGCAAACAGCAAACATTTGCTCAGCTCTCGCGGTGAAGTACCGGCATGACGGATAACAGCAATAGCTACAGTGTTGTCAACTTTAAGAAGAAGAAATTGTTACGGACATTCCGTGACTCTCAGAGTATTAGGAAGCGCCTGGATTGGATGGCTGGACAAGGAATTACTTAGAGCAACTTTTAATATAACAAATTTGGAAATTTTATTTATTTCCTTTTCTTTTTTTAAGGATAGAGAATCTGCATGAATAACAAACAATAGGATAAGTTATGAATGATATCGTCAGATCTAGCAATATCGGGGACTTAGAAGTCCGAACATCAGGTACAACATTTTAAGATAGTTTAACAGGTAGTTAGTTTACATGGGGAGGAGCATTATTCCTTCAGACAAATATAATAGTTTTTCACAAAAGCATGTTTTGCTCCGATTAGTTACACTACATAGGAGTCTTCGCCCTCAATATATCATAGTCTAGTCTCGCAGAGGTATCCGTTTCTTATGCCGCACTAAAATTCCACCAGACAACATATAGGTTGGCCTCACATTAGAGTATTCGTACACAGTGGCCCCGTTGTGGGCTTATCCATTGTTTCACAATAAGATTGATAACCGTTCCAAAGAGGAACCGAAACTGAGAAACAAATACCCTAAGAATAACACCTAGTAAGCAGAGGCAGCATTGGAAATACTACGTGGCCTTAAATGATAAAAAGAAAAGGTTGCACATAATCGGCCAAAAAAAGAAAAGGCAAGTAGGCGAAACACCTTATGTAAATTTCTAAAACCCTAAAGTGGACTTACGGCCCGAAGATTTCAGAGGCTAGTTCTATACTACAAGGCGGTGACTAAAGGAAGAACATGTGATGCCAAGACCAAACTTACAAAATTTTGAGGTTGAAGTCACCTAATGCAAGGTTGAATTGGAAACGACGGAAGGTCATCACTCTTCGTTCCCTTACATTACATATTTCCCAATAGGGAATAGAACAGACTCCTCAGACTTCGCAGACAATCCTACATTAAACCACTAGATTACAAAATTACATTAAATGAAAAGCGACTGAAACCTTACACTCAAACTGTCCGCAGGCGCTATCACATGTCTAGGTCAATGCTGCCATTACCTTGTGTCGCTGGATCTTCTACAAGCAGGCTTCGCCCCTGCCGCGTAGCCTTCCGTTATGCTCCCAAGCACTGGAGCAATGCAGACAAGACGACCCTAAAGTGCCCTGCTTTTATAGCGCCGTAAGGCGAAGCTTCCAGAAACATTTGTTGATTATCTGGATTCCTGTGCACACCCCTGGATTTAATTGGCTAGAGAACATATTTAGCAGCATCTGATATGTTGATTAAAATCGAGGATAAACCAGCTGAAGAGCTGACAAATTTGGTACATTAAATACATCAAATACAGTAGAGACAATACACGACACTTACGGATTTCGCCTTGCTAACATGGGAGACAAATCGACGGTGGCGCTCCTAGTGACTTGACCTGAACAAATCGCGCTAAATTCAAATATCAATGGAAATGTATATACGGAAATGGATAAATAAATTACGTCTAGAAAGAAAGTGGTATTGAGATATTAACTTTGAAGTTGCTAAAGCAATTCTGGATAAATGAATGAAGAATTATTTAAATCTTACGGTTGGATTTGTCTTTTTCCTCATTTAAAAACATTGTATCATCACATTAAGACATTTGTCAATAAAAATATCAGCACATTCCTTACACATATGATGCAATGAATTAACATTTAATAGCTGGACAATTGTCCTCTTAACATGAAGCCTACTAACAAAAAGAAAATCTATAAAATCCCGGCTTTAATCTGAGAAGAGGGATAAAAGAAAGAAAAGTTTGAAAATGTTGTCGATAGTGATGCTTTGAGGAATATTTACGTACAATTAGAGTAAAAATGTAACATACCCTTGGCTGTATAGTCGAGGATTTTTAAAGTCGCTGGCCTGGAAATGATTTGAACAGATCTTATAATTCTTATATAAGCGTAACGTCCCTTCTTTCTTGTACACTTTATCCAAATCGCTTCTGTGACATTTCAAAACCCACAGATCACACCTACAACAACACATCGGTATTGAAGGTTAACTGCTGCACTATACAATAAAATATGCGTATTATATTTTAAGCCCGTTAAAACATGGGTCGAGCAGGTCAGAAGATTATGAAGTACTATAAAAATCTCTGTCACTGGAAGAATATATATGCAAACACAATATTACTTAGATGTTCTTGTCACGAGGGAACCTGAAGAACGACCGCGCATTTTTCTCTACTTCGTAATTACTGCAGCCAAACACAGCACATACCTTTCCCCTCATGTTGAGAGGAGACATCAAGGAATGAAACACGCTACTATTTAATTATGTCAACTCACTGGGAACGCATAAATAACACCAAAAACTTCACACAAAAATGCACGTGCTCTTATGACAGAGTACCGTTCAGGTCTATCCGTTAGAGTGAGCTCCAATAGCTGTCCCTCGATATCTCGCTCAGTGTCGTGTATTGTCTCTACTGTATTTGTTAAAATATCCTCAGAAAGAGTTTACCAACTCCAAAAATAATTATTACTCTCTCAAGTAGTTAGTTTTTACTCCGAGAGGGTGCTCTAGAAAATCAATGGCAGAGACATCTAACAGTAGAAGACGAAAGCTTTTGGGAGTTTGCCAGTTCAAGTCTGTTGACATAGATGGCCGAAGAGAAGCGGAATTCCAATGGAACGGACACAATGGCTGTATTAATTAAATGTTGGGCGCCATGAGATATCTTTAACATGCCGACGTAATGACATAAAATGCGAAGATTACTTATTTTTCTTCAAAAAACACTATCTCAGCCTGGACCGAACCCGCGAAATTGGAATCATGTGTTAGAAATTCTATAACTCACCCACCGAGGCAGCTCACAAATACAGTGGTAGGAATGATGTCTTTAGAAGAACCACGCAAGAAACTACTTTCGAGTAATGAGATACTGAAACAAATACGTCTTGCAGATATTGTAAATCTGAGAGGTATACGTCCCTTTTATGACTCCACGCCATTAATGGGAATGTATTTCTTTTTGTTTCTTTCTATAACTGTATTTATTTATTTATTTATTTATTTATTTATTTATTTATTTATTTATTTATTTATTTATTTATTTATTTATTTATTTATTTATTTATTTATTTATTTATTTAACAGACTTGCGGCTTTTATGGTAAAAGCAGGAAGAGGCCTCTAAGTCATATACCTCAACTTTATATGTTTTACTTCCTTACCCCATGTGCTTCACAGAGCAGCAGGATCGCCATTCACAGCGTCATATGGCCTCACTCCACATGAACACTGCGGAGAGGTTTGGAATTTAATTTGACCAGCTCTCCTACCCTGCAGGGCGACATTATGATACTGAAAATCTTTTCGACCAAGGGGACTCGAACCAGCTAACCACGATTATGGCCACTAGACAGGCTAGAAAATATAGGTGGATATTAATAAAAAGTTGCGTTATTCAAGAAACAGCATGAGGAGGACCCCATATGTTGTTTCCATTGTAAAGTACGGTTTGCGGATTTGTGAAGATAACGGAAGATTCACTTGCCTGCTGCCATTCGCAATCGAGTTGGGAAATTTCCATTATAATAGAAGGCCTCCTTGTCTACTGTGCGGTCACAATCGATTTGGGGAGTTTTCGTTACAATGGCAGGCCCTCATTCCTACTTCCAGACACAATCGGATAGGGGAGTTTGAAGAAAATGGCACATGCCTTCTGCCAGTAAAAACGAGAAGGGAATTATTGATTATAATGGTAGGCCCTCCATACCAATGGCAGTTACAGAGGAGTTGGAGGACCCCATTTCTACTGACAGTCAAAGTCGTGGTGGGGAGTATTGTTCAAAAGTATTTCCATGCTTATAATATTGCAGACCCTCATTTACAGGCTGCTGCTAAACGGTACGTTATAATGAGATACGGATTGCACCATACGTAGCCTCCTTTAGCGGGCTAATGGTTTATCCTGCAATATTTTCTCGTATCTCCACTATTTGTGGGTTAGATTGAGTCAGAATCTTAGAAATTTTCAATAGGGAGACATTTGGGTAAATTTTCCGCACACTGCATTACTTTTCGGATAAATAACACAACAACACATCTCTGAATCACACTACGACTTAACTCAGAAATAACTACAAGTAAGCTGTAATAAAATAAATGGTAGATGTCCTCGTAGTTATATGCGCTGATCAACTAACTTGTGATAGTGCCATTCAAACCTCCTTTTAATATTAAATATTCTTGATCAGATATAGCGGTAGTGACCAAATTATATCATCTATATTAACGATATGGGATTAACAAGTAAATGACCCTACAGTTGGACTGATGGTAGCTTGCAAACGATAATTCATGACCTCCGTTCCATCAATATACTATTCAACGTGTATAGAAATTAAGAATACATATGCCTATGGCCTCTATTGTGTGAATGCCTGCACACCATGCTTCAGTAGGCCTACTGAATGCACGTAGTTCAAATTCAAACAGAATCTATATCTTTGATATATCTCGAAGAAGATATTACTACCAACATAAAAATAATCGTTGTTTCTATCAATACAGCATTCATTATCACATTATGACGTTCAGCATATCATTCAAACGAAGACCAACAAATATATATACCAAACACCCATCATAAATCCGACACTTCACATATGCCTTACCAATGTAATATGTTTCGAAGAAAATTCAACACGAAACACACCGCGCAGTTATAACATACAGGTACATAATTATCACCTGTATAATAATAGACTGATATGTTCTAGGATCCGACCCCTTACAGATCCGTATGAAATAACATATACCATCAAGAGTACTGACCCACTTCTCCTTTGTGATCACTACGTCCCAAATTAGGCCTACATAAATAATAAATTAATTCACACCACACACGAAAGTCACCACACGGTTCACCAATAACTCGTGACATTATCAACTATTCAAACAACCAAGATTGAAATATCACCATAGAATAATCACACACACGCTAATTGAAATGGCAAATTTAGGAAACCAAACACGGAAAAATATACCCCGCAGTATCATAATTGTTATTATCACTCACAAGGAAATATTCGGTTATGTGTATCCTTCCTTCATAGTTTCGCTACTTCAGGACAACTAAGGTTTTATGTATATCACATCTTATATCTACTAAAGTAAAAGAAAGAATACGAGAAGAACAAAATTTTACATGCTTGATTTAATGAGTTACTGACTTGGTTGCCAGAGTCCAGTTTGCACATTGGCTACGTCTCCTCTTCATATTCACGGGATATGCGACGTTTGGGGCTCAACTTTACATTTTATCACTCCATCCTGTCAATCTGAACCAGATTATAAATCAACATATACGATCCTCTCATGGAATGAGCCTGAAACAATCTTTTCATACGTTATACTTTCATATACTACGATTTATTACTCTCAATTATCCTTAAAAATAACCTTCTGCTTACTTTCAAGCTGGAATCTTTTACATCGAAGATTTTTGCAGTTAACAATAAAAATAATTAATTGATTCTCTATTTTCAACGTAATCAAAATAATAGAGTAAAATAAACTTTACTTAATGCGCGTTTTAATATATCTTCAAAGAGTATAGTTTCGACAATTTTGGCCTACGTGACGCCACTAGCGTACTGTTGTGGCTTAGATGTTTTACTCTTTTATGACATAACCGAATACCCTCCGAGATAAAGGGGCCCCCATTTACCAGGTGCCAACGCCTCCAAGAGGGCGGATGAGCAGGTATAGAGTAGGGCACTCTCTTGCCTTTGGAGTGGGAAACTGCTCCTAAAGGCAGATGAACCAGAATGGTGAACTGACACTAAGAGCGCGACGAAGACCCAGTACAGTGGATTCGGTCAAAACTAGCGAAAAGAAAACTGCCAGGAACTGGACTCGGGCCTCTTACAGATAAAAAAAACATATAAGAGACGCAAAGAAACAAAAACATAACAGTAATAAGGGTAAGAACATAAATTTATTATGGAGTAAAAATGAAAAGAAAATAGTATAAGTAAAACAAGGAGGCCAAAAATCAAATAGGTAATATCATTAATATGTGGCCCGTGATTAAAATACACCAGACTCAATGATGAAAGTATCTTCACACACGCTTACCTTTGTAAAGGACGTGACGAAAACTTTGGTATAAGGATATGGCATCTATATTCATTGGTTGAAGAATATGAATTTTGGTGGGTACAAAACATTTCTTTGTAGCACGTCAGGTCAAGACAGTCATAAGTTTAGAGAGTAATAGCATCATATCATAACATACTCTCATTCAATTCCTCAGTCAAGACACAAAGCCTCCCAACAATCAAATCACGTTCCCAGAGAATACAATCACATAAAGTAAAAGGAGCATAAAATGGGAGAAGAGGGAAGGGGGCACCAAGCTCTTAAAATTCAACCAGAGATAAAAAAGAGAAAAGGGGCGGTTACCATGATTTCACCAAAAACAACAAAAATATGGAAAGGCAACCCTCAAGGAATAAAACATATTAAACTAGAAAATAGGTAAGGAAAGCCAATGACGGCAATGTGAAACGAGAAATAAATAAGTAAATTAGGCACAAAAGGTATCACGAATAAAGCGTCAGAACCATCCACGCTCACACAGAGGCCAAGGGGTCAGGTCGTCGCAAATAAAGAGATCTATAAGAGCGTCAACGCACAGCACATAATAAAATAAACAACCGCTCTCGAGCTCAGACAATATGAACCAGAAAGTGGTCCATCAAAGAGACGAAGTGTCTCTAACGCCGAAACACACAGAAGCAGGCAAATCGCGTAGTTAGCTTGAATTCATACCAGGTCTATGAAATGGACATGAATTATACAGAACACGCAATAAAATAATACAACATGAGCTCAAGCGGAATGTTAATGAAGCGACCTGAGAAAAATGTCTCTGCCGGCACACAGCAAACAATCACATACACACATGAATCCGTGTTACCTTCAATTCACAAAATAAACATATTGGATCAGTAAAAGAAAATCAAGGTTAACACACGAATAAATTAGAAAAAACACGTAATGAGGGAAGCCTTTCTAACCCAACCATGGTGAGCACAAAACGAAGCAATAATAAAACCAAAAGAAGATTAAAGAAAAATAAATACCTGGATTACATAAGCAATTAACATTCTCGAAAGGCCGAGATATGTATAGACATCTTGAATCGGTTAAAATATCTTTTATATGCCACAAAGGCGACTTGGAAATCCGATCCTTCCATCTTCACAAGTCAAAAATCTCCACACCCCACCAACCAGAAAGATAATCCAACAAGACGGGGCATAAAAGAAATGCTTTGACCTATCCTATCGTATGAGATGCCATCTGCCGGAATAGGGAAAGATTACATAGTAACTACACATGATGGGAAAGAGTAATAGTTCATAGATAAGATATAAGAGTTCGCTACGAACGCGAAGACATCAGAAGAAGTAAACGTACCAATGGTCAACGGCATAGGATGGATAATGCCAGAGGAAAACCACTCTATTAAAGATCCACTGGATATCCCTTGTTATGCAGCAATGATGGTGGGCTTTGGAACTAAATGTAATTCCGGAGGTAAAATAGTCCACAGTTCGGATCTCCGGCTGGGGTCAGGGACAAAGCATGGAAGAAACACAAGAAATATTAGGAACTTAAAAAATAAGCTCTCTCAACATTTGTGGTAAGCTAGAGAACTTAAAAAAGTTGATGGCTAAACATGGCATAGACATATTAGGAGTGAGTGAAATAAAGTGGCCTGAGAAGGGGGACGTTTGGAGTGATAACTTTATAATTATATACTCTGGAGAAAAAAGAATCCATGCAGGTGTAGGAATAGTATCAAGTAAAAACGTAGGTGTACGAGTTCAGAGCTATGCACAATACACTGATAGAGTAATTATGGTTAGAATAGAAAATGAACCAGTTGACATGATAATAATACAGGTGCACATGTCAACAACAAATCATTCAGATGAAGAAGTGGACCAGGTATATGATCAGTTAGAGGAGTTGATGGATACGATTAAGGACAACGAGAAACTCATTTTTCTAGGAGACTGGAACACTTCTGTTGGTGAAGGAAAGATGGGAAGACTGTAGGTCAGTGTGGTCTTGGAGTAAAAAATGACTAATGGACTTTTGTAAAGCAAAAGTACTAATAATTACAAACACCTTATTCAAACAGCCCAAGAGAAGAAGGTACACCCGAACTGCACCTGGAGATAAAGCGAGAAACCAAATAGATTATATTATGGTAAGGGAAAGATACCGTAACCAAGTCAAACAATGCAAAAGTTATCCAGGGGCTGATGTAGCGAGTGACCACAACCTAGCATTGTTAAAATCTGATTTGAGACTAAGAAAGAAGAGAAGGAACGTCTGAAAATATTACAGATATGTCAGAAAACTAAAACTAGACAGAATCAAGGAAAACTATCAAACACTGGTAAAACAGAACGTCGCAGAAATACCCAATGGTAAAATAAATAAGGAATGGATGGGCCTTAAACACTCTATCATAGAAGCTGCAAATCAGGTAATAGGGAAAACGACGAAACAAGCACGAGAACCATGGGTTACAGATTGTGTGCTTGAACATATAGGGGAAATGAGGAAGTTCAAAAACTCAAAGAGTGAAGAAGGAATCAGAACCTATAAAAGACTCCGAAACCTAGTCAACAGAGAAGCGAAGAAGGCTAAGGAAGAATATATAATGAGACAATGCAAAGAAATATAAGAAAGAATGGAGAAAGGAAACATGGAAACTGCTTATGAATTCATTAAGAAACAATTCAGAACAGTTACTGACCGTAGTAACAGCATATTAAGTGAAAATGGGAGACTGTTGTCTGAGAGCAGAGAAGTGGGAGAAAGGTGGAAGCGATACATAGAAATATTATATGAAGATCCTACAGACATATATGACCTTAAAAATGAAGACAACATAACAAGTGATCAACTGGGACCCTCTTTAACAAAAGAAAAATATCTTAAGACTGTGAAAGAGCTGAAACCTAACAAAGCACCAGGATGCGAAGAACTAACTGGAGAAATGATACAGAGGCTGGATGATGAAACATACGGCTATATTTTTAAACTGATCACGGAAATATATGAAACCGGATAAATTCCAGAAGATTTTAAAAAGTCTATCATAACCCCTAAACCAAAGAAACCTGGAACTCTAAAAAGTGAAGAACATCGCACCTTGAGTCTATTGTCGCACATATCAAAAATATTGACGAGAGTAATATGTAACCGAATAAGGAATAAAATTGAGCCACATTTGGCTGAAGTTCAGTTTGGATTTAGATGAAATAGTGGCACACGTGAAGCTATTCTAAGGTTACGACAGGTTATAGACAAAATGCTGGACGTAAGAAAACCTTTGTTTGTTGCATTCGTGGATTTAGAAAAAGCTTTTGATAATGTGAACTGGAATATGTTAATGAAGATTATGACTAGTATTGGTCTAGATTTTAGAGATATACGAATAGTATATGAACTCTATAAAATCCAAAGAGGCATCATAAACAAAAATGGTGAAGTATAGGAGGCTCATATAAACAAAGGTGCACGACAGGGATGTAATTTGTCACCAGTCCTGTTCAACCTGTATATTGAGAAAGGCATTGAGAAATGTAAAGAGGATATAGAAGGGATAAAGATAAATGGAGTAAAATACAAATTAATGATAAGATTTGCTGATGACATAGCTGTCATAGAGGAGACCGAAGAGAAACTATAAAGTTCATTAATAAGAATGAATAAGACATTGAGAGTTAAGTATAACATGAAAATTAATACAAAAGGACCGAAATTATGGTATGCAACTGCCAACATATTGCAGTCGACATCAAAATTAGTGATATACCACTAAGGCAGGTAAATGTCTTTACCTACTTAGGAAGTAAAATCACTCCAGATGGAAAAATTCAGTCGACATAAGAAAAGGATACTAACATCAAGAAATTTAAATGTGGAGACTAAGAAGAGATTTATTAAGTGCTGTGTCTGGAGTGTGGCCTTCTATGGCTCAGAAACGTGGACTATTACTGCGTGTGATAAGAAACGTCTTGAAGTATTTGAGATGTAGTGCTGCAGGAAATTGGAAAAGATCTCATGGACAGCAAAACTTACCAATGAAGAAATTCTTCGACGAATAGGAGAAAAAGATCCTTTTTAGCAATAATAAGAAAGAGAAGAGACCAATTAATTGTTCATATCTATAGGCACATTGGTTTCGTAGTTAATGTCATGGAAGGAATGATGCGGGGTAAAAGAGGAAGAGGAAGACCTAGACTGCAATATTCAAGACGGATCACAGATAACATATGAACAGGCTCATATGTGGAAATGAAGAGATTAGCGGATTACAGAGAAGATTGGAGGAGACGAATTGCTGCCGACCAATCTTAGCATTGAGAATTAAGAAGAAGGCCCTCATTACCGGTACTTATTTTCTTTGGTTTTGTCTAATATAATGTGTTAATTACAACATACAGAATGCACAAATTAATATTAAATGATTACTATATATTACAACCGCTCCCTTCCCATAAAGGCTCCGGCTTGAGATCAACAGGGTCGTTCACGGGTGAAAGAATTAAAAATAGGCGCTTAACTAGAGTTTCCTTCAAGGCATACAGGTAAGAGAAAGGGGTCATATTTAATTACAATGAGAACACATTCGGATTAAAGTTTGAATTAATACAACCGGTTTATTCAATCTTGACGATGATGGGAATGACGCATCTATATTCACAAATGAATTACATTAATTATTTACAATCACCGTTGTGGATTATTCCTTGACTAATAGTCCTTGATAATAGGGATGAGTAGATTTATCGCGAAGCGATGTATCATGACGTGACGCGAGCGGAAATATTTATCATAGACACTGAAGCTATATCACATTATTAACAAATAAAATTATCATTCATTCCACAAGTCTGAGCGATTCCTATTCTAAAGTACACAATAATTGCCCAACGAAATGTCATAAAAGAAATTATATAAATGCGGAACGAACACGCGGGTTCGAACCGACCCTCACTACGATACTAGTTGCCGTGCCGATGGAACGGAACCATCGCCTACGCTTATTATACACAACATGTCACATAAAACAACTCAAAGAACCACACATGATATACACTGAATACGTGAGACACCCCATTCGTCATGTTAGCATTGTGAGATACCAATGCCAGCGTGTAGAATCGAACTGACGACCCCTCAGATTGGAAGAGGGTACTGAAATCCCTAGCTACACTATACTCAAATAAGTACAGTAATAATCTGCAAATACGAGTATCAGACACCGTGTCATTTATCATCGAGTACATCATTCTGGTGTGTGGAATATTTCTACTCATCAGCCGACTCATTCAGGACCTTACTTTCTCAACAAAGTGCTCCCTCACTAGAGGCAAGTCACACACAAAAACCA
This sequence comes from Anabrus simplex, assembly GCF_040414725.1. Taxonomy (NCBI): domain Eukaryota; kingdom Metazoa; phylum Arthropoda; class Insecta; order Orthoptera; family Tettigoniidae; genus Anabrus; species Anabrus simplex. Next base: position 233,335,766 of record NC_090271.1, read on the forward strand.
GGTCAAACGTCTCCACCCTCTTACCGCGGGCGGTCAACGGCATTGCCCTTGACATGCGCAACAAATCGTTTCTTTAAATGGACCCCGTTCCGAGGTACGTAAACTGAGGCTTATTCCTCATTAATAACATCGCACCGGCTTCCAATCAATTGCCTCAATTCCACAAATATTTCTCATGGCCATCCCATGACTTCAAACATCACACCTATCTTATAACACAACACCGGTTTCCTGATACTAATATCTGCACGATTGCCACTATTATTATTATTATTATTATTATTATTATTATTATTATTATTTCTTCCATCTTCCTATGTGATTTACCTTGTAATTAGATCATACTGAATCGTCACACGGACCTTCCTCATAATTATAAGGTCATTAAATATCCAAATGGCAATTAATTTCATAATCTAACCCTAATTCATTTCTGATTAACACATAATTAATTTCCAATTGATTCATCACACGATAACACGATATTGAATTATATATTCACACAGTAATCAACTCAATTAATTATTCACACGATTATTACTCCATTAAATATACACGATTAATTATCCACACGATAATTACCTCATCCTCAAGTTGCACTTAAATTGTGATAAACCTGTCAACTTAAATTGTAACACTCCCTATCTAAATATTTCAATGGAGGCCTGGGGTGTCAATTCCATAGTCATATCTCGTAGTTCTGGGTCCTCACGGAATGAGATCACACTACTTACCAGCCATGCATTATCAACGCTGTACTAACTACAAACTAACTTGAATTACCATAGATTACTAAAAATTGGTCTCCTGACGCATCAATTGATCACAAGTTTCCCCAAGTAAAATGAATAAGTCAATCTACTACTGCATGCAAACTGATCTGATTATACCTTTATTTACAATTAATCACTGTTATTAATTAAATAAAATAAGAAGTAGAAGCTACGTGCATCATGATAGCACATCTACATTAAATGAAGTTACAATCTGTAACATTATAGCGTCAGGTTACGATCAATGGTTCTCGCCCCGTCTAATCATGTCATATTAAATATGATTAAATACTCATCTCTATCACGTGATGACACCTTTGTCAGCTCGGGAAGTTCATCCCGGTTTTACTGCTGATCCATTGGCACCCAGATGATCATTGGTTGTCCCATTCCACCTTCAGGCTGGAAATCCATTGTTCCTGGTTGATGAAGCCGCTATCAGTAGTCCTGTGCACACAACACGACACTTATTTATTTCACAATCCGATTAATTGCGTTCAGCGTGAACGTGCAGCCGCGGTTTCGGTTACTACTTAGTAGTCCGCGGTTGTGTATCGAACTCTGTGCGCCCCTCAGCCGCAATACTTTCGTGACTACCAAGCACAGTCGTGCTGTAGTAATAATAATAATAATAATAATAATAATAATAATAATAATAATAATAATAATAATAATAATAATAATTCAGTTCGCACCAAATCTTCACTACACGTCACAGTTTTAAAAGTTAATCACTGGCATCACGTCTATGAAAGAAAGTATAGTATTTGCATGAAATTCACTATTTTACTTAAAATTTGAGCTTAAAGTCACTTAAACAAAGAAATAATGGGAGCTTAGCTAAACATAGCTCCGCCCTTGGCAAACTGAGAATCCCGAATGAAGAGCTTCCCTTACTGCAGTGGTTTTTACAAGGAGACGATGGCCGCTTCTCCAAATCTGTATATTGCCTATCCACGGCACCATAGAGGTGTAATGCTACGACTATCAGGTGACCAGTATTCACCTGACGTGGTCGAGACATATCCATTCAATTATCCTTCGTTGGATCTCCTTTAATTAATTGTTGTTTGTCCTGCTTCCCCCTCTCAGCTAGAGTGAACTCCCGTGTCGAGGATGTGTGCTGACGATAACCAGATGGCCCTCAGTAATTTTCCACGCAGAACTGACATGGTATTCTTTCTCCCTCCGGAAGTTAACAAGTAAGAGGACATTAGAGACTCTAAATAAATGACCCAGTCATATTGATCTCTTTTAAATTGGGAAACGACTCCAGAATTCAAATTTGATTAATTTTTACATCGTAGATAATTAAGTTGGCTAGTCCGAATTAAAGATGGCTTCCATTTTTCGTTTCGAAAAAGTTTGCTTCCCCTCATTCTCCTCGTCGTGAGGAACGGATGTCTTTTCTCGAGTTACGTCATGGTGAATCCCCGATTGTAGCCCCGCCAGATTCTAGGTGGGCTTGGCTTCTGCTGCGTGCTCCTGCTACACAAAGGAATGTACTGCGCAATAGGTCGCAAACAAAGAAATCCTGTAAAATAACTTTTAAAAACTCAATTTATCTGTCTTAATGATGCGGATATTAATTTCGGTCTCCCTTTCTTTAAATAGAATTGCGTCCATAATTTCAAGGATCTGTTTTAACCAAAGGTCCTTGGATCATGCCCCTGTCGGGTGCAATATATAATTAAATAGTTATAATGTTACAATAGTCCATGTCTCACTATTTAGGTTTCCTATGTGTAATATATACATTAATTTCGTCACATACAACTGTATCAGACCAGGATTCCCTCTAGGTCCGGCGCCCTGTTTGAAGAACTTTGCCGTGCTCGAGTCCTCGCGCCTGCACTCTCGCTATTTCATTTATGGGTCTTTCTGATCTAAACCATGGGAAAACGGCACGCTATGTGTTTATATTTTCCCAAAACTATTTCAACTAGGAAATCCTTGTCCTCCTTAGAAAAATGAGGAAAACGGTCCTTTTATACTTAATTTCAGTCATTAATTTTTATTCCTTTCAAACAGCACACGGGAATCCGAAGGAAAAATGTCCCAAACTGCGCGCCGCGACCAGTAATGCTCAGCTCTTTTTGCGATATTGCCAAGCGCTTACATATGAACTGAAATCAAAACTAAACTTCGATTAGTTGATACGAGATGAGTGTTAAACAACATCACGCCGGTCTGATCTCAGATCATGTTCTGAATTTAGATCAAAACAAATCTCCAGTCAGTGATGTTTATGCAACCGGTCCTTATAAGGGTCCTTAAAGGGCCGGTTGCATAAACCGTTTGATCCTAGATCAGAGACAAAATTGATCTCAGTTCACGCTAAACTCTGGTTTTGTTGTTGTAGGAATATTAATCTGAGACCAGTCTGCGCTGGACTAGTATTAACATTGCCTGGTGAACTTTCTCCGATCAAACTATTTGATCTCAGTTCAATGAGTTGTTTTCTATTCGAGATACAAGGACAGCTTATTGTGAAGATAATATTACTTGTGTTGTTACGTAAATTGATAAGAAAATACACAAAAACAAACCTAATACAATGTTAGGTATAGTTGGTTATCTGGATATAGGCTATATTACGCTTCTTATAATGGAGTGAAATATAATTCTACAACACAACCTCTATGAATTGCTTATGATATTATATTATTTCGTACATGTTTTACAGATGTCTGATTATTGGGATATAGAGGGTTATTCAGCTAAGTTGTCCAACTCAAATAACTTATGGACCGTTCAAGATAGTACGGCGCCAATATTCTCTGTTATGATGGTATTAACTTTTTTGAATTGAAATACGCTGTTCTTTACACGTAGACTTACACCTGCAAACTTTATAAATTCAGCACTTTAATTATTCTGAAAATCATTCCAAGTACTTCTAGAAAATGTAATGTATGCAAACATGCTTCATTCGCTATCTGGGGACTGTCCTGTTCGATTCGCGCTATGTATGAAATATGAGCTAGCTCTTGACACACAGAGTTGCTTCACCTTTTCCTGACAGCAACGTATTCACTCTCCTGTGCTCCTAAATTCACTATAATCAAATATATGATTTAACACCTTTAAACCTACTAGAAATTATATTAATTTCCCCTATTCTCTCCCCATTTTTCCTTCTGCACTAGATGTAATACAGTGTTAAATATTCTCGGTTAAAAATGCCCCTTATCCTTCCTTATTTTCGTTAATGTTTGTTTTCGTTATTCTTTTCTTTTACCACATGCTTTTTAGAATACAAACAAATTTTGCGGTTCTTCCCAGTGCAATCCATTCCTTATTCAATAATTTAACAATTGCATATAGTTCTTTCTCTCCTTCTAGTTTTTCTTTTTATCATATTCCTAGGTATTTTACTCTAATTGCCTCCGCCTTCCTTGAAACTCTCAGTAGATGCACCTCTTCCATTATTTCCCTATAAAGTAAAACAACGATTCCTGTAATGTTTCTCGCTTTGACCCTTATTCTTATATAGCCTCATTAGCCACCACACCATACCACTTACTCTCTCTCTGGAAGCCTTTCTTTCTTAAATGACATTTTTAGTCATTTCAGAGAATTCGAATAACGTCCTTTTAGTCTTATATCTGCCATAATCACTTGCTTTTCAATATCGTTCAATCTAATCGTTACTTTCTTGCACCGTTTTTTCTCTTTGTTCTGAATCTCTCTATCCCAGTATTCTCCTATTCCTATTCTAGCAAGCATCCTTTTAACTATCGTTAACCAATAATCATCAGTTAAATGTTTCATCTGGTGTTCATATGCTAAATTCAATATTTACCCCACCCCTCCGTTTAAATACCTAAGTATTCTATATTTTTGTACAGTTCGTTTCACTGTTTACAAACCATTACTTTTTTAAATATTGATTTTGAAATTCCAATAGCTGCAATTTTCAGCAGCTTTCTTGATACTATTTTGCACTCTGGTTGGCGTCAAAGGCATCAGAAGAACGATGTGTGCGAAAACCAGGGCAAATATCTCTCTATTGTTCTGACATTGGCATGTCATTATATCCTCCTTCCCTTCATTATCCAAAATATCGTTAATAAAATGTATGAATAATATTGGTGTTAATTTAGATCCTTGCTTTGGATCAATACTTGAATGGAAAAAAATGAAATGAAGTGGCGTATGGCTTTTGTACCGGGAGTGTCCGAGGACATATTCGGATCGCCAGGTAAAGGTCTTTTGATTTGACTCCCGAAGGCGACCTTCGCATCGTGACGAGGGTGAAATGATGATGAAGACGACATATACACCCAACCCCCGTGCCAGAGAAATTAACCAATGATGGTTAAAATTCCCGACCCTGCCGGGAATGGAATCCGGCACCCCTGTGACCAAAGGCCAGCACGCTAGTCAGCCTCGCAGCGACAGCCCGTCTGCTGACCGAATCAAACGCTTTATGCAGATTTATAGATGTAATATATAATGACCATCTTTTCTTTTTATGTATTTATCAATAATTTATTGTTTTAATTATAAATATATTGTCTGTGATTCTAATTTTTTTCCTGAATCCCGATTGATATACGGAGAGTACAGAGTAATCCTCTGCCAATTTTATAATTCTTTAGCTAATATTCCGGTATATATCTTATTTATTGTATCCAACAAAGTAATACCCCTGTAAATATTTGTATCCAATCTGTTTCCCTTCGTTTTGTATATAGAACATATTATTCCTTCTTGCCAAAATAGTGGGATTCATCTACCATCAAAGAATGTGTTAAATATTGTTGTTATTATTTCCAGCATCTGTCTGTTCTTATCTATCTCTTTCCAAAATTCGTATGTAATACCTCCAATATAACCTGATTTACCTCCCTTTCAATTTTTCAATGTCCCTATACTTCACCAATGGTTATTGGATCGTCTAGTACAGAGGACGTTGTTCCCCGTAATTCTCAGTATACCAGTCACAGTTTTATTAATTTCCCATTCATCCTTGCCCGCTAGTAGCCCCTTAAAGTACCTTATACACTCCTCTTCACTTATATTTTATTCTGTATCAATATTTACTTTCTTTACATATCGTGTTTATTCTATTACAAAGTTTTTAGTTTCGTTTTCTTTACAATAATTATTTAAAATTATGCCTCTCTTTTCAGCCAAGTACGTCGACTTTCACTTAGATCTTCGTATTTCTTTCTTAGTCAACAAAAATATATCCCAATTCCCTGTGATCCCTCACTTCTGTACGCTTTTAATGCCCTTATCACTTAAGATTTCTTTTTCTGACATTCCTCATTATACTATACTTTTCTCCTAAATATGATACAGTATATTGTGTTAATAAAATTATGTATGTTTCTGCTAATTATTTATGTAATTGGTATTATTATATCCTTCTAAAACATTAAATAAAATGTAACAACAAGTTGAATGGCACTTGTGACTGATCCTCTCATCATATGGCAAATAGAACGTTTTCTCTTTATTTATTTCCTTCTCCTAAACCACTGTATTTTTGGAAAATATTTGTTGTGCAAATAAATTTTGTAGTAGGAAACGGCTTGCATAAGTATTTTTTGGTGTAATAAGTTAAACACAAACAGAGATAGATAACTTGTTTACTTCTGTAAAATTTTGAAAATGGCACTTAGAACGTTTGACATCTCTACTCTTCGATTATATTATGATTACGGCCCGGATTTTGATGAAAAATTCTTTTTCGGAGTACTCAGAGGGGATTCTTAGTGACAATTAAGTGTATTCTACAAATATTAGATATTTGAGGTTTTTAATCGTCATCAAAATGCATTTTTCTCCATTTTCCAGAATAAAGTCTTATTTTAACATTTAGGTCCATTTTAGTTGATATTTTAAATTTTCAGAGTTTTAAAGGTTATTTTTGTTATCAGATATGGTTAAACGTTCATTTTAATTTCATAGTGTAGTATTTGTGTTTCTAAATTTTAAAAAATATTCAGCGTAAGTATTCTTGGAATAGCTCATAAAGTTATAATGTAGTTGTACAGTGATGATCTGTTTTCATTAGCTGTTTCTTACCTACGCAGGAGTTTTATTTTTTCTCGACCATAATGCATTTCTCCACGTGCAAGTGAGTATTGCGCCACTCTCAGATAAGAACCCAGGGTAATCCCCTCAGCGCCGTAAGGCTTGTATCGAGTTTCGCTTTATTAGAAGTGTTGAAGTTATGATGCACCTCTGGCTTCCAGGGGCGGATCCAGGGAGCAGACTTTTGGTGGTGGTGCCGGTGATGGGGGGAGGGGGGAGTTCGACAGTGACGGATGTGAGAATTCGGCAGGTGCCCGCGATTCGGGGCATCACAAGAAGTAATTAACCTTGCATTTTGAAGGCACTGTGAAAGTGTTGAAACCGAGGTTTCGTTTGTCTCCTTTCCACCAACGTTTTGAGTTTGCCTATTACGGTGTAGAAAACTGTATTCTAATTTTCTTCTGCTTTCAACGGTGTTCTCACAATATTTCATGTTTAACTCAGCGAGCGCATGTGAGCTCTGATCGTTACCGCCATCTACGGCTATGATGAGAACTATTTGTCGCTTTCTTCTTGAAGCTGCTCCGGCCAATCAGCGCTTGGTGTCAGCCATCTTGATGTAGTCACTCTCTCTGGGGCGAGAGAGAGGGAAGGAAAGCGAGCAGGCAGTTGCGGCTTGGTAAACATGGCTAAAGGTCGTTGGCGTTCTGTACTCAAGGCGATGCTTTGGGATATCATCATGGACGGTGGATAGTAAATCGTAAGGATGTGGGGATGTGCCCCACACCCTAAAAATATTTTCTTTTTCCTGTATTTGTAACCTCGTAGTGAGTGATTGTTTTAAAAAGCTGCAAGGAAGATCTCCAACTTGGTAAAGTACACATGGCCGAGCCATGAATTATCATTCTACTGATTGAAGAACCAACCAACCGTAAGTCAACCTTGTTATTTTAGTATTTTCATCAACGGAAAACTGTTCGTGTGATTTCTTCGGAGGAAACTTATTAATTATCAACTTGTGCGTTTCGATTATAATGATGCGGACCTTTTCACTGTTGGGAAAAATTATTGTGCTCTTCCAAAACCAAGTATCGGGTTGAAAAGTCCTTGTTAATTCAGTTACCTAGTGTATAACATTTCTTGTAATGGAATTTAAGTGTTACTTGGGGTAATTTCCAAAGAAAAGCAGTGGTGTAAAATTTTCATTATTATTATTATTATTATTATTATCATCACTCCGTAAAGATGTTACTGCTGCTCTGAAATTTATTTTGGTTTGTTAAAAGTAGAGTAATACGTGGGAGATCCAGTAGGGATTATTTGTGCTATGCTGGTTTATTTTAATTTATTTTCCTTATTTTTTTTTTTTTTTTTTTTTGGGGCTTTAATCGTGTTTTGCGTTTGATCTTTGCCCTTCTGGCCTCCATTGTTTTGGTGCCATTGTTGGTTCTTCCTTCGGGATTGGTTCTCCCATGGTTTAACAATTGCTTTTGTTGCTGGGGGAATGGATGTTGATTTTTGAAATGGATTGATGTTGGTGATGATTTTTATGTTGGGAGACTACCCTGTCTGATGTTGTTTCAGTATTTTTGTCACCCCGTTGCGCATTTACTGTTTCTCGGGCACCCCAGTTGATTTCTTTCCTTTTCCTTCTACGTTTGTTGTGGTGGCTTTCTTTCCCTTGGTAAATTTTTACGTAAAGCACTTAGCATCCCATGACTGGAACTCCCACCGTATTAATGGTACCAGTTTGTTGATGTGAAACGGATAGAGAGTTGGTATCTCTCATGGAATAACGGTGAACCAAGAAGGTTGTATTTTCTAATTTTTAACATGGTATCCTTTCCATATGGAATCCACTGATAATTGATTTGGTGGTTGTCACTAAGTAAACAGGTTGAGGTGTTTGTAATACTTCCTGCAGACTATATCTTTCTTGCCGACTGGCGTTTGGTGTTTTAATTCCTTAATTTGGGTCTTTTTCAAGCTCTAGGTACCAATTTATTTACTCTCATTACTTTCTTACCGTCCGGCGGTTTTTAAATGATTTTTCTTTAATTTTATCTTTTGGTGTTTCTTGAGTTTAACTGTGTTTTTCCTGTGGTTTTAAGTGAGGTCTGTTTCCCTTATTTTACCTAATTTAAATTAATCTTTTAAAATTCTAAAGGCCTCCTTATTTTAAACCTATGTCACCTAATTTTATTTGGTTTCTGGTACCTAGTTTGTTTTTTTAAATATTACTAACTACGAGGATGTAATTTATTTAACATTTGTTAATCTGAGTTTCATGAATTATATATTTTCTTTAAAAAAAAAAAGAAAGTTTGGTCTTTATTTCCACGCAACATTTATTTGACACACTGTCGTTTGGTAGCTTGATCCACCTGTTTTTTCTACCACCTGGAGGTAAGTTTGCCTTTTACTATGTTCTTTTGGTGTTTTCTGGGTGTGTAGTGTTTATCACGCTTCCGTTTTGTTCCTTTCTACGGGATCTTTGTCCTGTGTTGTGTTTTTACTGCCAATCAGTTTAGTTTGACACCGGGTAACCTAACTGGCGGGGCAGTAAGTGGTAGCTTCAGAGCGTGGTTACTAAGTTGACTACGCTCGTGCTAGTGTTAATTTCTTGTAGGTAGGTCGTATCCCCCTTTCTTGAAAACCGTACAGTGTGTCAAATAGTTGAGTGGTGGAAAAAAGGCGAATGGTCTTAAAGGTTACTTACTTTTGTGAAAAGAAGCGCATTTATCTTGATTAATTCGTTGGAATTTTGTTTCATGTACCTCCACGATGTCTCGAGCGGTCCTGTTTCCCCACAAGCTCCGTAAGGCAGAGTTAACCTATGAGCTAGCGATACGTGGAGCTAGTCCTGCTGGTTCTGTTGCTGATTGTGCTAATCTTCTTTCCGAGCTTATTCAGGTGCCCATTAATCCATCCCGTGTTCGCCCCAGCAATGTTGGTGAGTCACTTCATTTTATCACTGAGGCCTTGACTGAGATAGAAGTAATAAGGGAAGAGTTCTTGGAATTGTCTCCTTCTAAAGCACAAATTGACCGTTTAAAGGCCAGAGTATATCACTACTTGGGAAGGATCCATGATTTGTTGTCGCTTAAACCTGAACCCGAGTTTATCTCCCAGTGCACCAAATTGTTGGCTATTGCCTCTAGCATTTCCGCTGAGCTGGACCTGATGATTGCCAGCAGAGATATGGATAACCTAAAAATCAGTCAAAAATGTAATCCTTCTGACCCTATTCCTCAGTGTTCCTCAAACCATGTAGTTACCCCTCCTAATAACCAAGGCTTATGTTGTGCTGCCTCTCCCGTCCTGGAAAGTTTGTTGTCTAAGATGAGCCTTACTCCCACCTACTACCCTTTAAAGGAGCTTTTCCATGGGGTGAAAAATTTCTCAGTAGATTCGATTGAGGAAAGCATTCGTTTTCTGCGGTTTCTAGTAGAAATGAAGGATTCCGGTAAAGTTTATTCTATCGATGATTTGGGTATCCTTCGTGCTCTTTTCTCCCATTGTGAAGGTATTCTGAAACGGGAAATCTCAGAGGCCATTTCATCAAAACTTAAGGTTGATGAATTTCATGAATCGGTGTTGAAAAAATTTATTCCCTCCTTGGCGTTACAGAGCTTAATTCCTCAACATTGTTTTCGGATGCAGTTCCTTCATGAAAATTTACTTTCGTATATCCTTGACCTCAGATTTTTCTGTAAAGTTTTCAAAATTACTGTTCCCGAGGAAGAAATGGTGGCAAGAATTTTAAAAGGGATCTCTCTTTCATACAGGTCCTACCTTTCCCTGAGTAAGTGCCCCACTAATTTTGATGAACTGGAGGTTGCATGCTCCTTCGCTGAAGACGTCAAGCATGGAGATGCCTCCAGAACTGTAAGTTTACCTCCTCCTGCCAAACCTGTTCCTCCTGTCCACTCTTCTATGTATAATGATGCCAATGCCAAGAAGTGTTTTAACTGTGGTTCTAGGAATCACCTCAGGAATGCTTGTACTGTAGTTAAGCGCAACTCTAGGGGTTGTTGCTATACTTGTGGATCTGCTCAGCATCTTAAGAATAATTGCCCCTTGTCTGCTCCAAAATCAGGTCAATGACTAGGAGTTTCCCAAATAAACTATAAAAATTCTAATTTTGGAAGGTCTCCGGGCTCTGCTAAGGTTATCTGTCCCCAAAGGTGTAATAAGATTTCTACCTGTGGTGTTTCCCAGGGTACCTTTGCTGAAGTGGAAGTAAATAACGAACCCCTGTTAGCTTTGATTGATTCTGGCAGTATTGTCAACGTGATCAATTTTGGATGGTATTCCAAGCTGAAGAGTGCTTGTAAACTGGATGAATTATTACCTGTTGGTGTGAAGTGTGTGGCTGCTAATGGGAACAAGTTGGAAATTCTGGGGGCTGTAAAGGTAAAAGTAAGAATTGGGAATTTCACCTGGAAAATCACGTGCCTTGTGGCACCTAACCTGTCTTGCAACATGATTTTAGGGACAGGTTTCTTGTCGAAAACGGGACTAGTTATGGATCTTCAAGCTAGAATGTTTTTCTTTAAATTTTCTCCTGATTCTAAATTTAATTTTAGGGATCTTTCCTCGTGTGCAATCAAGGTTTCCTGTGTAGACGAGTCAGTGCCGGAAGGAGTTGGTGAAATTGATAAATTGGATCTCAGCCATTTGAGTGAGGAGGAAGCTGAATGTATTCGTGTTCTATGTAATGATTTCCCCGATGTGTTTACTAGCAAGCTAGGAGTTACTGATGTTCTCGAGTATCAGATTGAGTTATCAGATAACACTCCTGTCAGATCCCCTCCTTACCGCCTCTCACCTCCTCGTATGCTCGAACTTAAAAAGATTATTGACCAAATGTTAGCTGACGGAGTGATCCGTCCATCTACCTCTCCCTATGCATCCCCGGTCTTCCTGGTACCTAAACCCTCTGGAGGTTTCAGGGCTGTTATCGATTACAGGGCTTTAAACCGCAAGGTCATCTTGCAATCCATCCCTTTACCCGATCTGCACACTTGTTTTGGGTGGTTCTCGGGTGCCAAGTTTTTCACCGTGTTAGATCTCAATCAGGCATATTACCAAGTCCCATTGTCTAAGTCTTCCATTCCACTGACCGCCTTCATCACTGATTGGAACCTCTATGAATTTCTGAGACTTCCGTTTGGCATATCTTGTGGCGCGGCTGTTCTCACGAGGCTGTTAGACACCATTCTCTCTGACATTAAGTTTAGGTTCGTCTTTAATTACCTTGACGACCTGGTTATATTCTCAAAAACCTTCGAAGAACATGTCGAACATGTTAGAGAAGTCCTGGATCGCTTGAGGAAAGCTGGACTGACTGTCAAGTTGTCAAAGGTAGCGTTTGCTAAGCCGAGTATGTCTTTCCTTGGTCATGTAGTTTCCTCCGATGGTATCTCCATCGACCACTCTAGGACTCAGGCTATTAGGGACTTTCGTCCCCCTAAAGATGTCAAAGGCATCGCACGGTTCGTAGGCATGGTCAATTTTTTCAGGAAGTTCATTCCTAATTTTGCAGAGATAGCTGCTCCGTTAAATCATCTTAGACGTAAAGACGTGAAGTTCTTCTGGGGTCGTCCTCAGCAAGAAGCCTTTGGAGCTTTGAAATCCGCTCTGATGAATGCTCCCGTTTTGGCTATTCCAAATTTTAATAAAAGGTTCATTGTGCAAACCGACGCTTCTGGCAAAGCGGTTGCTGGTGTTCTTCTACAAGAGTACGAGGATGGGCGTAGGCCCGTAGCTTACGTGTCCAGGACTCTTACCAACTTAGAAAACAAGTACTCCATTTATGAGTTGGAATCTCTGGCCGTGTTGTTTGCCCTGGAAAAATTCAGACCCTTCATCGAGCATGTTAATTTTGATCTCGAGACTGACAACCAAGCTCTTTCTTGGGTATTAAACCGACCCAAGAGAACTGGTCGTATCACTAGATGGGCTTTGAGGATTTCATCTTTCAATTTCAATGTCAGGCATATCAGGGGTTCTGAGAACGTCATCGCCGACGGCCTAAGTAGGATGTTTGAAGATAATTTTGGCACCGATGTAAATCCTGATGATAAAGAAGTTGTAACTAACGTCTTTGGAGTTAATGCCATTCTTTCGGATCTTCCTCTACTATATCATGAAATTGCTGATCATCAGAAAACTGATCCAGATTTGAAGGATATCATTGATAAGCTTAACGGAGGATCTGTAGTAAAGCCATACTCTCTTGTTAAGGGTGTTCTTTGTTGTAAAGGTCGAAAGAGTCGGAATTTCAAAATTGTTGTCCCTAGGGTCCTTGTCCCGGAAATTTTCAAATATTATCACTGCTCTCCCATTGGGGGACATTTGGGTACGTTCAAGACTAGGGAAAAGATTAGACAGATCTTCATTTGGAAAAAGATGGATAATGACATTAGAAACATGGTGAAATCTTGTCAAGCCTGTGCTATTAGTAAACCGAGTTTGAACAACCGTGTGGGATTTTTATCTTCTTCTCAAGCCTCTCGCCCAATGGAACGGCTCTTCATCGATTTCTTGGGTCCACTCCCCCGTTCTACCTTAGGAAACACCCACATCTTCGTGTGCATTGATGCCTTTTCTCGATTCAGCTGGATTATCCCTACGAGATCTACTGACACTCGAACGACTATCAGTTGTTTGAACTCTATCTTTGCATCCTTTGGTCCTCCCAAGTTTTTAGTTTCCGACAATGCCAGTTCTTTCACCAGCCATTCATTCAGGAAATATTTATTTGAGTTGTGCATCTCACATGTAACTACTACTCCATACTATCCTAACCCATCTTACGCTGAGAGAATGAACAGGAATCTAAAGTCCGCCTTGATTGCGTTTCATCATAACAATCAGTCCAAGTGGGATTCTTGCCTGCACTGGTTGGCCCATGCGTTCAACTCAGCCTTACACGAAACTCATGGTAAGACGCCTATGTCTCTGATGTTTGGTTACCCTCCGTATTCGCCCATGTCCAACCTACTTGGAATCGATGACCTTCTTCCTGACCTGTCTAAGCCCAATGATCTTCAGAAAATTTGGGATGAAGCGAGGAAAAATCTGTCTGTATCGTACGAGAAGGCTAAGAAACGGTACAACAAGGGTAGAAAAACAACAAGGTTGAAGGTTGGAGACCAAGTCTTCATTAAATGCTACCCAATTAGTAAAGCTATCAAAAAATTTACTGCTAAACTGGCTCCCAGGTACCAAGGACCTTGTACCATTTTGCAGTTCTTGTCCCCTGTATCAGTGTTAGTTAGTGATCCCATCGCTAAGAGAATTAGGCGGGTTCATCTGTCTCAAATCAAATCTGGTTAAGGTGTAGTTTCCCTTTTGGTTTCCCTTTAATTTTGGTGTTTGGTACAACCTTTGGTAGGATGTGGTGTACGGTTTAAAGATGCGCCTAAGAACTACCTTTAGTGGGCTAATTAGGGTTAAATCATGGGTGGTGTGTAAACCGTGTAATATTTTCTGATTTTTAATCTCTGTATTGATTCCCTGGCTTATGATGGTTTCCTGTGTGAGTTTTTCCTTTGATAGGTCTGGGAAAATTATCCTGTAAGGTCTCTTGTTGATTTTTCGTGTTGAAACGGACTTGGCATGTGAAGCTTATTATCTTATGCAGACCTTGTAGCTCCGCTATATGGTGAATTTCTAGTCTATCTACCCGTGTTAAGTTAAAACTTGTTGGTTAAAATCGTTCTGCTTGTGCTATCTTTCCGTGCCCTGCTAGGTTCTATTTCCTGTTCCCATTCTAGGGTAGCTTGGGTTTGTCTACAACCCTGGATTGTTCTCCCAAAAAAAAAAATTAAGTCTGCATAATCTGTAGCTATTGATTTTCATCGTGATTTGCCTATGCAATGTGGGGTTAGGGCTCCCTTTCGAGATGTTGTACATTATCATTATCTCTGGTTTCTCTGGTTCTTCTGTCTCTGGGTTGTTTGTTTCATTTCTACTGTAAGATTGCTCTTTCCTGCTGATAGTAAGGTGTCATCCCAAGACTTGGTTTCCCCTGTAATATCATTTGTTAAATGGTGTAGGTTGAAAAACCCTTCTAATGTCAGTGAAGCCTTCTTTATGTTAAATCTTTGGCGGATGTGATTAGTTGTGAAGGAGCTCTGTTGATTGGTGTTGAGAGTGGTAACCTGTTTGCCTTGTGCATGGACTTGCGTCTTCCTGGTTCTCCACTGCCTGACGGTTGGTAATTGGTGCTCCTCCCTTGCTAATTCATCTAATGTCCTGTTCCTTACTATTCCCATGTCTTTGGGAGTTGTGAGTTCCTTTTGAGATTGGCTCGTAGCTAGCTCGTTGTTCCTAATAGTTCTTCGTACTCAATTTGATAACTGTTGGAAATTCCCTTTTCATTATTGTTTTCTGTTGCCCCACGATCATCTTTTAGTTCTGTGCTCCTCTGGAAGCTTTCTTCGCCAGGTTCCTTGTTTCAAATTATTTGGTCTGTTTCCTGTTCTGTGCTGTTCTATGGGAGTTGTGTGCTCTTGTAGTATGTCGAGTATCCTACCTTATCTACCTGTTGTTGTAGCGTTTGGTTGTCAAAGTAAGGTCCTTAACCTGAGAATTCTACTTCTTTAGCCGCGATAGGTTTGGTGTTGGGCCTGTATCTGGTGGTGTTATTTCGGTACCGAAGTGTTGTTTGAGGTGTAAAATTTTGATGGTCGCATGTTGACTTCTTAACATGGTGTTGAAGATTGTGAAATCTTTTAAACCCTGATGGGCTGGCACATGTTTTTGGAAGTTATTGTCGTTTTGATGTTGTGTAGTCGTTATTGGGTAGTTATGACACTTGATGGAAGATTGTTCGGCCTTCTGATTTCTCCTGTGTCCTGGTAGATTTGGGAATTGTTGTTTTTGGGTTGCACGCAACTCTTGTAGTATTGTATGAAGGTAGATTTAGGTAACTGGTTTCCTGTTGTATTTTGTTTCTGCCATTCCCTTGTTTTCATGCATAACCTGTTTCTCTGACGTCATCATGTATTCCTTTATTATTGCTATAAGTTCATTTTATGTCGACCTACCGCTCTAGGTGTTGCTTGGTGGATTTCGATGCTTGTCGATATGGTCGTTTTAACATCTATCGTTCGGTGTTTCTCCGAATAAGTATGGGATTATTTGAGGAAACTCTGGATGTATGCTAGCGTCCTTCCGCTAAAGGATCATGAGGTTTGTGGGTAGCCTTCCTTCCTTCTTCCTAGTCTTATGGAATATTTTTTCTATCGTCCTGCCTCGTCTCTGCCATTTATTCTTTTATTTACCTCATCTCCTTGGGAAATGGAGATAGGTACCTGTCTGCTGTTGAGCAACAGGGTGATGTCACTTATCTTTAGTCCGATTTGTGTCGAGGTCCTGACGGGCTACTGGTAGGTTATGTTGTGTAGGACATGGTTCCCCTTCTTCCTGCTGGTCAACTGATCTGAGGCGTATTTCACGTTCCTTTTAATTTGATTAGCTGTCCGGGTGGGAAATAACTGGAGTTAGCGGACGTTGGTTGGTCTTTGGGTTGTGCTTGTCTCTAAACTCGTGAAATTTTATTTTCTCAAAACCTCTCCTGTTATGTTTTTCCCATGGTACTGCTATGGTCTTGTGAAATTTAATTCTGTCCATCCCGGTTACTCGTTACCTGATGCTGTTGATAGTTTGGTCGTTGATGACCAACTTGAACGCGTGCCCTCCATCTATTTGAGCTCTAGATGTCTCCGTCCGTTCTATCAATTTGCTCTTTCTGAGTAAACCTTTACCCTGTAGCCATGGATTTGTTTTTTGCTAAACTTGTCATTCTGGTGTACTTATTCTGATCGCTATACTGTTTCATATTTTCCTTCTACTGGGTTATGTATGTGATTTCTTGTGTGGCACTGTAAACCTGAGTATTACTAATTTTCGGGAAGATTTCTGTAGTATATTTAGTAAGCTAGCCTTTAGTTGGCCCCACTGTGGGTGGTTCTGCGGCGTTCCTGTGGCAGTTCTGTGGAATTGCATGGTCATGTTGCCTATTTCCTAAACTGTATTTTTCGAGGTACGTGGTACTTTCTTTTTTTTGCTATCATGTATCTACCGTCTCCTCATCTTGTTGGAACTCCCTAAAGTGAGTAATTGGGGTTCGTTTAGTTTTCCTTTCCTAGGTTAAGCTGTGTCTGTGCGTAGCCTACTACCGTGTTGTATTTAATGTGTAAGTGTGCTCCTTCGTTGAGGGCTTTAATTCCCCTTAATTGATTTGTGTAAATTTTAATTGACCTTATTTAAGGTGGTTTCCTTCTGATATCGGAAACTTTGATTGTGCTCCGATTGTATGCTTGTGACTTTTCTGTTATTGTAATTTTGCTCCTTGCTATTTTTTGGGGGGAGTATATTCTGTTTAGTAAGGTTCCCTTCCTTTTCTTTTCCTTTTTTTCCTTTTCCTTGCTCTTGGTACCTTCTCAAGCCAAAGATATACACTAGTGCCAACCTAATTTATCACGTGACCTGGATATTTTGGATTTTATCACCTTATGTATGATTACTCACCAACGTTGCATTTTTCTTCCCTCCCTTTGGTCCTTGTTTTTTCTTTTACGGGCCATTTCACTGTAATTGAAACAATCTTGATGGTGCGTTTCTTTATTAGCAACCCGATTTAATAAAGAAAATTGGTTTAAAGGTTGGAAGGGTATTGTAAGAAATGTTAGGTGATCTACCCTGGACTGTAGTGGACTTAAAATACTGGTTTCTAAAGGTCCATTGAACTTCTCTTGTAAACAAGGTGTGTTTGGTGATTGAAGTCTGCAAGCGAAGAACATTGATTCTGGTTATGTGAAAACTTTTAAAAACTTCCAGATTCCACATGAACTCAGGAATGGTTATGGTAAAGCGTTTGCTATGAAACTGTATGTGAAAGGTAATCTAAAGCGAACTTGGTGTAAAACATGTAGGAAAATTGAATCCTTAAACTGTTTGGAGATGGTGAATTTCAAAAGAAAAACTGTGTTGTGGCGCTGTGTAAGTTTATCGTATCCTATAACTTCCGGACCTTGAACGGTGTTTAATGAACTTATTGGTTGATTGGTGGTGAGCTATGTACATTGCCCGTTTTGGAATGCTTTAAACTTCTGCATGCTATGACAATCTGGAGATGGACTTGGTACCAGTGACTTTTATTTGTTGTGGACTGAAACACTTAAAATCTAGCTTAATTTCATACACTGGACTTCGTCATGGAGTGATGTAAGAAGATATGTAACCCTTAAAGGGGGGGAGGCTGAAACCGAGGTTTCGTTTGTCTCCTTTCCACCAACGTTTTGAGTTTGCCTATTACGGTGTAGAAAACTGTATTCTAATTTTCTTCTGCTTTCAACGGTGTTCTCACAATATTTCATGTTTAACTCAGCGAGCGCATGTGAGCTCTGATCGTTACCGCCATCTACGGCTATGATGAGAACTATTTGTCGCTTTCTTCTTGAAGCTGCTCCGGCCAATCAGCGCTTGGTGTCAGCCATCTTGATGTAGTCACTCTCTCTGGGGCGAGAGAGAGGGAAGGAAAGCGAGCAGGCAGTTGCGGCTTGGTAAACATGGCTAAAGGTCGTTGGCGTTCTGTACTCAAGGCGATGCTTTGGGATATCATCATGGACGGTGGATAGTAAATCGTAAGGATGTGGGGATGTGCCCCACACCCTAAAAATATTTTCTTTTTCCTGTATTTGTAACCTCGTAGTGAGTGATTGTTTTAAAAAGCTGCAAGGAAGATCTCCAACTTGGTAAAGTACACATGGCCGAGCCATGAATTATCATTCTACTGATTGAAGAACCAACCAACCGTAAGTCAACCTTGTTATTTTAGTATTTTCATCAACGGAAAACTGTTCGTGTGATTTCTTCGGAGGAAACTTATTAATTATCAACTTGTGCGTTTCGATTATAATGATGCGGACCTTTTCACTGTTGGGAAAAATTATTGTGCTCTTCCAAAACCAAGTATCGGGTTGAAAAGTCCTTGTTAATTCAGTTACCTAGTGTATAACATTTCTTGTAATGGAATTTAAGTGTTACTTGGGGTAATTTCCAAAGAAAAGCAGTGGTGTAAAATTTTCATTATTATTATTATTATTATTATTATCATCACTCCGTAAAGATGTTACTGCTGCTCTGAAATTTATTTTGGTTTGTTAAAAGTAGAGTAATACGTGGGAGATCCAGTAGGGATTATTTGTGCTATGCTGGTTTATTTTAATTTATTTTCCTTATTTTTTTTTTTTTTTTTTTTTTTGGGGCTTTAATCGTGTTTTGCGTTTGATCTTTGCCCTTCTGGCCTCCATTGTTTTGGTGCCATTGTTGGTTCTTCCTTCGGGATTGGTTCTCCCATGGTTTAACAATTGCTTTTGTTGCTGGGGGAATGGATGTTGATTTTTGAAATGGATTGATGTTGGTGATGATTTTTATGTTGGGAGACTACCCTGTCTGATGTTGTTTCAGTATTTTTGTCACCCCGTTGCGCATTTACTGTTTCTCGGGCACCCCAGTTGATTTCTTTCCTTTTCCTTCTACGTTTGTTGTGGTGGCTTTCTTTCCCTTGGTAAATTTTTACGTAAAGCACTTAGCATCCCATGACTGGAACTCCCACCGTATTAATGGTACCAGTTTGTTGATGTGAAACGGATAGAGAGTTGGTATCTCTCATGGAATAACGGTGAACCAAGAAGGTTGTATTTTCTAATTTTTAACATGGTATCCTTTCCATATGGAATCCACTGATAATTGATTTGGTGGTTGTCACTAAGTAAACAGGTTGAGGTGTTTGTAATACTTCCTGCAGACTATATCTTTCTTGCCGACTGGCGTTTGGTGTTTTAATTCCTTAATTTGGGTCTTTTTCAAGCTCTAGGTACCAATTTATTTACTCTCATTACTTTCTTACCGTCCGGCGGTTTTTAAATGATTTTTCTTTAATTTTATCTTTTGGTGTTTCTTGAGTTTAACTGTGTTTTTCCTGTGGTTTTAAGTGAGGTCTGTTTCCCTTATTTTACCTAATTTAAATTAATCTTTTAAAATTCTAAAGGCCTCCTTATTTTAAACCTATGTCACCTAATTTTATTTGGTTTCTGGTACCTAGTTTTTTTTTTTAAATATTACTAACTACGAGGATGTAATTTATTTAACATTTGTTAATCTGAGTTTCATGAATTATATATTTTCTTTTTTAAAAAAAAGAAAGTTTGGTCTTTATTTCCACGCAACATTTATTTGACACACTGTCGTTTGGTAGCTTGATCCACCTGTTTTTTCTACCACCTGGAGGTAAGTTTGCCTTTTACTATGTTCTTTTGGTGTTTTCTGGGTGTGTAGTGTTTATCACGCTTCCGTTTTGTTCCTTTCTACGGGATCTTTGTCCTGTGTTGTGTTTTTACTGCCAATCAGTTTAGTTTGACACCGGGTAACCTAACTGGCGGGGCAGTGTTTCTAGACACCTGAAAGTAAACCAATTAATTACTGAAGTCAATCAATATGCTTTATTTGCAAAAAACAGGGGCATTTGCCCTGATTAGAAATTTCAAGTAAAATAATAAAGTATGGCCTCAGTTTCCAGTTGTAAGCATATTGAGATGAAGCCATCTAGGCTATGCGGGTATCAATTTCTCCGTTTCGTTTTACTCTGTCAGATCGCATTAGTGAATCGAAACTATGCTGGGTGACTTATGGCTGAGTTTTCAATTAACTTTGTAACGGTAAACACCAAGTGTAAACACCAAATGTAGCACTAGAGATCTTTAAACTGTCGAACTCGTAAGACATGGAGTGCCGAGGATTTTCTTTCCTTACAGCCTTCAAAAATGGACTACCTCTACCGGGTTTTGAATCCGTGATCTTGGGACCAAGAAGCTGACTCATTACCATTGATACAAACATGTTACACTAAAAGATAAACAACATAAAACAAAATAGTCTCTAAAATAGAGAAACCAAAAATGTACAGAACATAATTTAGGTACTTTATAAGAAAAATAACTAATCTAGAATACAAAATTTGGTAACTAATTTTAACCAGATATAAAATAAACCAGAGAAATACTAATAAACTAACATTCATCCCACCAAGAAATAAATAGATCACATGTACAAAATAACACATCACTTTCTCCGCGTAATATTATCTGTGTATAGTATAAAGGAAAGCAATGGCAAATTACCTCACTCCTCACTTTGCTTAGTATGCCTCATCCACTCTCCAGGAACTTCACACGGTGCTGTCAGAAGACAAGAGGTTGGGGATCGGCTCAACCTTCGGGATGATGACCACACACAGACAATATACGATATGCATAAAATAAGAGCCAACAAACAAACCGCTAAGTTAGTTCAAATATTACCTTGCCACTTCCTCAACAGCCTTTGAAAATTTCTATCGTTTTCATTATTAGAGTTTAAAATTGGACAGGGATGCGAGAAAGTAGACTATAGGGAAACCACCGTCAACCATGGCTTCTTTGTGAGAGGTTAGATAAGTTTATGACAGAACCCTTCTTTCTCGAATCCGAAGCCTTATTGATATACAGTTTGGTACAGGGTGTAGAAATGTAATATTATATTGGTGGATAAAGTACTGAATAGTTTTCTTTCAGGAAACTAATACTGCATCTTAACTCAAAGTTAGAAATCTTGTCACAAAATAATCCCAGTTGTCGACAAGTATATCCATTAATAAATGTAGCATTTATTCCTGTTCGCAAGACCTGCTATGCTTTCCAGTTTTGGCAAACCGCCCAGTCACTTGATGTAGGTCTAAAATAATGTCTTTGCGGATGAACAACGACGCCAGTCCAACAATTCTACTTTCCGCCGCTGTTGTCCTCAACCATGTTTTAATAAGACGCAACGATGAAAACGATATTTCTAAGCTTGCGTTACTTACGGATAACGTGTGCAGTATTTGCAATAGAGTGCGTATCAAGGGATGTATATCTTTGTCACATGCCTGACTGAAGTGCATGTAAAGCTTTGGTAGGGAGGTTCACACCACTTTGTTGCTTGGTTTGCCATTGATGCTGCCAGTGAGACATTTCTCCTGTTATCTTCATGAGATTCAGCTCTTTACAACCAGTACCCGCCAAGAGCACTGTGAATTTGTCCACAATATACACTTAAGAGTTTCATCACTATCTGAAGGTCCGAGCTTCACTGCAGCCTCTGGAAGAAACACTGGTCACCTTAGTCCATCGCCCCGTCGAGTACATCAGGAGAAAATCTTGATATGAGATCCTCAGATACGTTGTCCATCAAAGGAATGTACCAGTAGGTAGAGGTTCTATAATAATCTACAGATTCTACTTCATAGTTGTCACGTTTCGTTTGAAGACAACAAAGTCTTGGTTTCTTGAGCTCTCCATCAAGTTTCAGGGCCATGTTTTCAATCTTGGCGTAAAGATCGTGAAAGACGTGTTGACTGTCTGATCTTCGTTTATCTAGTGTTCCTAGAAGAATCTTGACAAACTGAGATGCCCTTGACAAATCAAGTGTTTCTTTCTGCAGTGTAACACTTAATGGAAGTCTGAAAGCTAGGATATTGCTCAGGCAGAATACGCCTATTATAAATTGGCATGCGCACAAAGCTGTCGTTCACCCCAAGAAAAGCACCCACCCGATTCACTTACAAGTTACGGTGCGATGTCCCGAGAGCCGTAACAGAATGGCAAGACCTCGGATTATTATTTGAGTCGGAGCTGATCTTCACTCCTCAGGTACCGGTGCAGAATGTGGTCGCTGAAGCATGTAGAACTTCAGGATTTGTGATAAGAAATGTGAAGCCATTTAAAAAATGTACAAACGTGTATTAAGTTGTACAACACATTCATCAGGCCAAAACTGGAATGTACGATTGTGATGTAGAACTCTAGGTGCAAAATGCATATGTATCAACTAAAAAGGGTTCAAAACAAATACTTGAAATATTTACATTTTAAAAGAACATCTCAATATCCACAAATGGTTTAGAAAGGGAGGGTTTAGGAGATCGAAGGCAGAAAGATGCGGTAAAATTGATTTAGGCCTATAAAATAATACATTCGCAAACTGATAATTCTGAATTCCTCTCCCTCCTAAATTTCTATGTGCCGCGCACATATTCAAGATGTCATGTAACATTTTCAAATAAAAAAAGCTGCAACATCGTCCATCAAAACCCACCACTTTACAGATTATGAAGTAGCCTATCTATAATAAGCGAACAAGTGGTTGTGCGGTTTGGGTCACGTAGCTATCAGCTTGCATTCGGGAGATAGAGGGTTCGAACTCCACTGGTTTTGACAACCTTGAATATGGTTTTCCGTGCTTTCTCATGTTCACATCAAGCAGATGCTGGAGCTGTACCTTTTAAGGTCACGGTCACTTCCTTTCCACTCCTAGACCGTTCCTATCCCATCGTCGCCATAAGGTCTATCTGTGCCGATGCGACGTAAAGTGTACTGAAAACGAAGTATCTACAAAAGTGGGTCCCGGACAAATAACGTTCTTGATTTCAGTACAAACATGACAGTGTTTTTTTTAATTACGGCTAGCATTAACAGATAACAATTATGATAAAACACTGTATGCACAGTACACAGTATATTAAACTATATTGGAAGAATTACATGTCAGCACAAGCCCATAATAACAGGAGAGATTGGATAAGATTTATTATATTAAATTAGTTCAGATTAGATTTAATTATATTATGCTAGATAATATTAATTAATAAATATTTGTAATTTCACTTTTTATCATAAATAATGCTGCTGTAATTGGGAAGAAAATACTATAGAAAGCATTAAATTAAATTAAATAATGGATAATTTCTAACGGATAAGAAATAGGTGTACTTATTGAAGGAGAAATGACTTTGTTGGCAGGACCTAGTGTTTACAGACCACTAAATCTTCTGGTATAGCCTAGAGCAATTTTTTTACTTCCATAGATCTGTCTCTGTCTTATCCTTAGCTTTGACGAAATGAACGTGACTGAGGAATGAGCGATGCTAGCAATGCCATTTTTATGCAGCTAGTCCCTGCTATGAATGGTGTGAAAATGTTGCTCATAGGGTCGGTTGGTGCATGCATTTCAGTGGGCTTGGCAGACTGATATGTAATAGCAACACTGACTCGGTGAGGAAAGCAACGGGAAACTACCTCACTCCTTAATTCCCTACTGCAGCTCTTCAGTGATGCCTATTCCATCTATGACAGCTGATGGCAGAGCTATCGAGGATCCAACCAGTCTTAGAGTTGCGGACTGAACATAGGCCTACACCAGTGGCGGCTCGTGGATATCAGCAGTGGGGGGCGCGCCTTAGTTTCATAATTCCATAATATATCTCAAGTTCTTCCAACCATGTTATCAAGATACACACTTCGAACACTATACGGTGCAATGCATATGCAATTATTATTATTATTATTATTATTATTATTATTATTATTATTATTATTATTATTATTATTATTATTATTATTATTATTATTATTAACAACATTTGCCTGTTCTTGTCCACGATCGAATTATGTTTACGAATAGTTTCGCTGTAGTGATCACTCAAACAAGACACGACATTGACTTTACCAAGCATTTCAAAGTCCATGGTACTATTGATATCACCCCTGTGGTGATCCATTTATCTCCTTTCCTAGAACGGGAGAATAGCAGGCAAGGAATGCAGTAAAAGGTTTCTGAGATATCACTTACACATATCCGCGTGTTCTTGTTATATACGTCAGGAGAATTAATTTGTCTTTGGAAAGCCCTATTTTCATTTTCCTTGGTCTCCGGTCTTTTCAACGAGAAGTCTGGTGTCGGCCTACCACACTCCTTCAGTTCGACTTTCTTCTCGATAGAAAAAGAAGAAAATGTTAGTTCTTTAATATGTTCGACGGTAATCATACTGTACGAAGTGCAAACATAACACTACGCCAACATATAAATCACAACCTTTCTCCTAATTTCACCTCGTCACAGTCACCTCACGAGATCATACATCAACACACAGCTAAACATCGCGCTCTCCAGTGAGTATGGCCAACATGAGTCAAGTGCGAGGAGACAGTAGCTACAGTCGTTACTCGTTTCGTTAGTTAATAATCCTAAAAACTACAAGACTATTTTAAATATATACCGGCACATTTAACTCAGGTAAGTGCCTCAGTAAAATAGTTCCTAGTTTTAGGAGAGAAATGGCACAAACTGACCCCTGTTAAATAGAAATCAAATCAGCAATGTTTCGGGTAGGTTGGCTGCAACCATGGGCCGCGGCAGAAACGCGCCGGAATCTCCGTTAGAACAGCACATCTCTACTGTGCCTCTGATTGGCTCCCTCAAGGCCAGTCAAGCGAGACTCGGAGTATTTGGTCCGCTATGAGAGAGCGCCCTCCTGCGCCGGGCCAGCAGCGCTTCGGGCCGCAGTACAGTACAACTCGCGCCCTTGTTAATAATAGTAAAATATTTCGCTTGTTAACATTTAAGATTAAAATTCCCTAATTTAATGGAACCCCGTGGGGGGCGCGCGCCTTAGCGCCTCCCAAACGAGCCGCCACTGGCCTACACTGAAGGAGAATTATTATTATTAGGGTTCCCTATCTTACATTTACGCGCTAATGAAATTCCTGGATTTCAAACACAAGCCATGCATTGAACTAGTTTAGCTATTTATTTTACCTTATAAAGATGCAACTGGCAATGTCACTCAGAGTGTCATGTGGTATAGATTACATCGTATCAAATAATAACACAGCCGGACCGAGAGGCTCAGATGGTTGTGGCGCTGGCCTTCTGACCCCAACTTGGCAGGTTCGATCCTGGCTCAGTCCGGTGGTATTTGAAGGTGCTCAAATACGTCAGCCTCGTGTCGGTAGACTTACTGGCACGTTAAAGAACTCCCGAGGGACTAAATTCCGACACCTCGGCGTCTCCGAAAACCGTAAAAGTAGTTAGTGGGATGTAAAGCAAATAACATTATTATTATTATTATTATTATTATTATTATTATTATTATTATTATTATTATTATTAACACAGCCTCGCATGGGTTGAGTACTGCGTTCAAGAATAATGTTTATGACATTTTTCTGGAGATACTTTTATGTCACAATTGTAAGCACGTGTAACCTTCGTTGTAAGCATGTAAAATCATAGGATTAAGTCGTTTTAACATACATGCCGGCCCACGATTTAAGTTAGCGCCGCGGCCTCTTACCCGGAGACCCAGGATTCGATTCCCG
The DNA here is from genome assembly GCF_040414725.1 of Anabrus simplex. NCBI lineage: Eukaryota > Metazoa > Arthropoda > Insecta > Orthoptera > Tettigoniidae > Anabrus > Anabrus simplex. Next base: position 233,361,780 of record NC_090271.1, read on the forward strand.
GCCAGATGAAGTATTTTACCTTGATCTGAGGGCTGCTTTGAGGTCCACTCAGCCTAGGCCTACATGGTTACAATTGAGGAGATATCTCACACTGACTTAGTGACACCGGTCTAGGAAGCCCAGAATAACGTCCGAGTGAATTCGTCGTGCCTACCATACGACACCTCGTAATCTGAAGGCATTCGGGTTGAGCAGCGGTCGCTCGGTAAGCCATGGTCTTTCGGGACTGTTGCACCGTGGGTTTTTCTTTTTAATAGCAAGTTTTCATTCTGTATCCTGAAAGGGTACGGCGGGCATCCTAGGGAGTAAAACCTTCTCGTAGGCCAAGGCAATTTGTAGAGGTGATTTGACGTGTGGGGAAAGTAAGGGAGTGGCCATCGTGGCCTATAAGAGGATCTGTCGCGTCATTTGCCTTAGTGCAGGACAGGGTCGGTGCTTGGTATTGTTGCAGGGTTGCACAACACCCAATAACTTTGCACTTCATTGTCGTATTTTCTTCTAATGGTTTAGTTTAATAAACCTAACATGTATTCGAAAACATGTTAAAATCAATCATCTTCGGTCGTTCTTTGTACTAATACTTCGTAACGGACCAACAAACACTGCTGACTTCGAATCAAACTACAGCAACTTCCTCGCGGACAGCGCGGCGCAATGTACCTCAGCAGGGACGAGCCTAAGCCTGCATAGCATCAGGTAGCATACTCGCCACTACCGTTCTCAGGGAGTTGCACGAGACTACCAAGTCCCCTATCGAGAATAGTTCCAAATGTCCCCGTTAGATTGCGCCACTGTGCGGAGATTACTTCATTCCTACTTTCTCTCCTCTCGCAAAGGTAATTCATTTCCATTTTTTTTTTAATTTACAAATTTATACGTTACACCGCCTCAGATAGGTCTTACGGTGACGACGGAATAGGAAAGGGCTAGGAGTTGAAAATAAGCGACCGTGGCTTTAATTAAAGCACAGCCACAGAATTTGCCTGGTGTGAAAATGGGAAACCGCGGAAAACCATCTTCAGGGCTTCCGACAGTGGTTTTCGAACCCACTATACCGCGAATGCAAGCTCACAGCTACGCGACCCTAACCACGCGGCCAACTTGCTGGGTAATTTCTTTTTCACGCCATAACAGACCACCCACAATATCACCAACATCTTGCTTCAATGAAAAACAGGACGGCAAATTTTCAATTCAAGTGAGGCAAAAGTAACTGTGCCAGGCTGAGTGGCTCAGACGGTTGTGGCGCTGGTCTTCTGACCCCAACGTGGCGGATTCGATTCTGGCTCAGTCCGGTGGTATTTGAAGGTGCTCAAATACGTCAACCTCGTGTCAGTAGATTTACTGGCATGTAAAAGAACTCCGGCATGTCGGCGTCTCCAAAAACCCTAAAAAGTCGTTAGTGGGACGTAAAGCTAATAACATTATTATTAAGAGTAACTGTAGTTACAGTGTATAATTATTCTCTTACTTCCTGGGTTGTAACTGCCAGATATATTACAGTTTTAGTAGGAATGTAGTTCATTACTTAAGGATAATAGAGTTTCTTGTTATTTCTGTAAGCTATACAAATGTGGCACCGAAAATATTGGTACAACACCCAGCTTCAGAAACAAACCAGCCGCCACTGGTGCAGGATAATGGAAAACCACAGAAAACATTTTCAGGAGAGCCCCTCCGCCTCTCGAATATAGAGCTGTAAGGCTCTACTCCGTATTTGCTTGGTTTGGATCACAGAATTACGTCGGAGTGCATTATGTTTAAAGAGAGCGTCATGTTTCTACTGCGAACGAGCAAAGTGCGAACCACTTTATCTCATCAGTATAGTTGTCACTGTGGCAACAGCAAGCGTGCTACTGTACAAGCCAATGTTCATAGTTTTTTTTTTACTTTAATAATACTGCTATATCACAAAATTGTATTTACACACACCAGTACAAAAGAATGAGCCTTCGTGGTTTGGGTGGCAGCGCGCCGGCCTCTCATCGTTGGGTTCCGTGATTCAAATCCCGGTCACTCCACTTCATATGTGTGCGGGACAGGTTTTTCTCCAAGTAGGTACTCTGGTTTTCCCTCTCATCCTTTATTCCTCTACTGCCTGCTAATAAGAACAACGTACTCACTTATTCACTCACTCACTCAATCAAAACGACCAATAGTGTTACGATGGTCGGAAAACATGCCCAGGCGATAGTAGCCCGTGGAGCGATCTCCCGCACTCCACTAGGATAGAGTTCCTACCACTGAGCTTTTCTCGTGAACGGAGGACAGGGAAGAACAAACAGGAAGACGCCGCGAACTATGGGACGCATTATGAGAGTGGCGGCATTTTAGGAAACGCTGCTTTAGGATTAAAATGCCTCATAAGAGATATTTTTCCAAAACTCAGGTCTATACGTGATTATAAAATAAACTGACACTGGTTTAGGTACTAAATGACCGCCTTGAGGTATAGTGGTTGGCATCAGTTGTTTGAGGCCCTGTCAATCACAGTGCTTGCTTTTCTTCAAACCGATTTGGCAGCCCCAGCATAAACCACGCCTACGACGGCCATGTGCATGTAATCACCTCCAATATATTACTGGTAAAATACGAATTCCGTCAGTGAACATTTCATTTAATATACCGGGTTGTTCACCAGCCTCTTATTTTGTCGGAGATAGGCAACCCATTGAAAGGGTATAAGCAAACAGGACAAATGCAAATAAAGAGCAGGAAACAATAGCTAAGGAAACAATACTGTTGCCGTATTAATATAGGTAATATGCACCTTTTACTTACGTACCATTTTATGAGCTGTAAGGTACCGATGGCAAACACACTTAATGATATATCAAAATAATGCGTATAATCAAAAGATCCTTATCATTTGGCTTTATGAACACCAAAGGTCCGCCTCCGTGGTTTAGTGGTTAGCGTAATTAGCTGCCACCCCCGGAGGTCCGGGTTTAATTCCTGGCTCTGACACGAAATTTGTAAAGCGGTACGAGGGCTGGAACGGGGTCCACTCAGCCTCGGGAGGACAACAATCAATCACTACTGATCTGCATTTAGGGCAGTCGCCCAGGTGGCAGATTCCCTATCTGTTGTTTTCCTAGCCTTTTCTTAAATGATTGCAAAGAAATAGGAAATTTATTGAACATCTCCCTTCGTAAGTTATTCCAATCCCTAACTCTCCTTCCTATAAACGAATATTTGCCCCAATTTGTCCACTTGAATTCCAACTTTATCTTCATATTGTGATCTTGCCTCCTTTTAAAGACACCATCCAAACTTATTCGTCTACTGATGTCCTCCCACGCCATCTCTCCACTGACAGCTCGGAACATACCACTTAGTCGAGCAGCTCGTCTCCTTTCTCCCAAGTCTTCCCAGCCCAAACTTTGCAACATTTTTGTAACGCTACTCTTTTGTCGGAAATCGCCAAGAACAAATCGAGCTGCTTTTCTTTGGATTTTTCCTGTTCCTGAATCAAGTAATCCTGGTAAGGGTCCCATACACTGGAACCATACTCTAGTTGGGGTCTCACCAGAGACAAATATGCTCTCTCCTTTACATCCTTACTACAACCCCTAAATACTCTCATAACCATGTGCAGAGATCTGTACCCTTTATTTACAATCATATTTATGTCATTACCCCAATGAAGATCTTTCCTTATATTAATACCTAGGTATTTACAATATTCCCCAAAGGGAACTTACACCCCCATCAACGCAGTAATTAAAACTGAGAAGATTTTTCCTATTTGTGAAACTCACAACCTGACTTTTATCCCCGTTTATCACCATACCATTGCCTACTGTCCATCTCACCACATTATCGAGGTCATTTTGCAGTTGCTCACAATCTTGTAACTTATTTATTACTCTGTACAGAATAACATCATCTGTGAAAAGCCTAATCTCTGATTCGACTTCTTTACACATATCATTGATATATATAAGAAAACATAAAGGTCCAATAATACTCCCTTGAGAAATTCCCCTCTTAATTTTTACAGGGACAGATAAAGCTTCACCTACTCTAATTCTCTGAGTTCTATTTTCTAGAAACAGAGCCACACATTAAATCACTCTTTGTTCTACTCCAATTGCACTCATTTTTGCCAGTAGTCTTCCGTGATCTACCCTATCAAATGCCTTAGATAAGTCAATCGCAATACAGTCCAATTGACCTTCTGAATCCAGGATATCTGCTATACCTTGCTGGAATCCTTCTAGTTTGGCTTCAGTAGAATAACCATCCCTAAACCCAAACTGCCTTCTATCAAACCAGTTATTAATTTTGCAAACATGTCTAATATAATCATAAAGAATGCTTTCCCAAAGCTTACGTACAATGCATGTCAAACTGACTGGCCTGTAATTTTCAGCTTTATGTTTATCACCCTTTCCTTTATATACAGGGGCTACTATAGCAACTCTCCATTCATTTGGCAAAGTTCTTTCACGCAAACAATAATCAAACAAGTACTGCTGATATGGTACTATATCCCAACCCATTGTCTTTAGTATATCCCCCGAAACATTATCAATTCCAGCTGCTTTTCTAGTTTTCAACTTTTGTATCTTACTGTAAATATCATTGCTGTCATAGATAAATTTTAATACTTCTTTAGTATTAGTCACCTCCTCTATCTGGACAGTATCCTTGTAACCAACAATCTTTACATACTGCTGACTGAATACTTCTGCCGTTTGAAAATCCTCGCATACACACTCCCCTTTTTCATTAATTATTCCTGGAATGTCCTTCTTGGAACCTTTTTCTGACTTAAAGTACCTATACATACTCTTCCATCATGTTATCCTTAGCTGACTTCTTTGCTAGATTCAATTTCGTAGTTAGTTCCTTCAATTTCTCCTTACTTCCACAGCCATTTCTAACTCTATTTCTTTCCAACCTGCACCTCCTTCTTAGTCTCTTTACTTCCCTGTTATAACATAGTGGATCTTTAACATTCCTTACCACCTTTAAAGGTACACACCTATTTTCACATTCCGCAACAATTGCTTTAAACCCATCCCAGAGTCTGTTTACATTTTTATTTACCGTTTTCCACAGATCATTGTTACTTATTAAAAACTCCCTCATGCCTGTTTTATCAGCCATATGGTACTGCCTAACAGTCCTACTTTTAAACCTTCCTTTCTTTCACATTAATTTTTAATTACCACAAAAACAGCATCGTGATCACAAATACCATCTATTACTTCGGTTTCTCTATACAGCTCATCTGGCTTTACCAGCACCACATCCAGAATATTCTTCCCTCTAGTTGGTACCATCACTTTCTGAATCAGGTGCCCTTCCCATATTAACTTATTTGTTGGTCATGCTTCCTGTCGTTCACATTACCTTCCCAATTGACATTTGGTAAATTGAGATCACCCGCTACGATCACGTTCCTTTCCTTATCGTTTCCCACATAGCTGATTATCTTATCAAATAATTCTGAATCAGCATCTGTGCTACCTTTTCCTGGTCTGTACACTCCATAGACATCAAATTGTCTATTATCCGTAGAAATGAGCCTTACCCCTAGAATTTCGTGCTTGTCATCTTTAACTCTTTCGTAGCTTACAATTTCTTCTTTCACCAGAATGAATACTCCCTGTTTTACCATTCCTATCCTATCTCTACGATACACACTCCAGTGCGGTGAGAACATTTCTGCATCCATTATATCATTTTTCAGCCATGATTCAACTCCTATTACAATATCTGGTAAGTGTATATCCATTAAATTACTTAATTCTATTCCTTTATTTACAATACTTCTACAGTTCAACACTAACATTTTTATGTCATCCCTAGTTGACTTCCTGATCTCTGTACCCTTATCACCGCTCCCTAGACAACCCTGTTTCTCTGAATGTACCTCCCTATAGCCCTTCCAAACAAATTTCCTAACTTATATGTACCACTGAGGTTTAAGTGAAGGCCATCTGAGCGCAGATCGCCATCTCCTACCCACCCATTAGGATCTAGAAATTTCACTCCCAGTTTCCCATATACCCACTCCATAGTCTCATTTAAATCCCCAATCACCTTCCAGTCAGTATCCTTCCTACACAGTATTCCACTGATAACAATCTCCGCTTCCTTAATCTTCATCCTTGCTGCATTTACCAGATCCCACACATCCCCAACTATGTTGGTACTTATACCTGCTTTTCTTACGTTGTTAGTACCAACGTTAAACACTACCACCTTCTCCTTTCCCTCCTCCTTATCTTCTACTTTCCTCAACATCTGCCTTAACCTAATTCCTGGATAACACTATACCCTGGTACCCTTTCCTCCGCACACTTTCCCGACATGTCTAACGATAGAATCCCCCATGACCAGAGCCTCAACCCTACCCTCCTCATTTGATCCCCTCTCCTCCTGGTCAGTCCTATCTTTCCTGACAGCTGCAGAAGCTACTTCCTCCTCCCTTTTCTCCAACCCATTACCCTGTTCCACCTGTCTTTTCCTATCCACTACTACATTTCCCTTTCCTACCTCTTCCCTTTCTCCTACTTCCAAGCTTCTCGGCAACAGTTCCCTGTTCCTCATCTTCCCTCGGTTGTTCTACCTGCAGTGACTCATACCGATTTCTCATCGACAACTGTCCTGAATTCTGAACCTGAATGGAACCCTTAGCCTGCAATCTCCTTCCCCTTATAACATTAGACCAACTGTCTTCTACAACTCCCCCTTTCCTTCCCCTCCCTACTGTAACATGTACATTGATTGTTCCTTCCTGTCTTCTGTGAGAATCCTAATTATCTCCCTCAACCTCTCCAACTCCTCTCTCATACCCCTCAATGCCTCGCCACACCCACATATACTACACTTGCATTGCTAGCCATTTTTTACTAAATAACGAAAAGAAATAACGAAACGAATATAAGATAACTTATTCTGTGCAAAATAAAAATGAAAGGAAGGAAATATTGTCTAGGTTAGTTTACAAAGAACACACGACAATAAGTTATTTAATATAGACTACTAATACCTTACAATACTACTTAATTGTACTATTTTTATTCCTACAACACGCTAATACGATGAAAATTGCTGTTAATTATTGGAAACAGAGAATAATACACAAGAATTACACAATTCTTAACTGCAGTTAAGTCTACCCTAATTAAAACATAATTTTAGTAAGAGAGTTACTACAGATACCACAGAAACGGTACTATACTATACAAATATTTCACAGTAATAGAATAAACACACTACTTTCTAATAAGATGCTATAATACACTACAATAATTTTAAACTACGTTCAGACGTATTCTAATTACAACAGGTTATTTCCAAGCAAAAACACCTCAGCCATCCTGGAAGTGGCTTTCCGTTGTTTCCCAATTCAATCCCTCTTCCTTGCCTGTCCCATCCAATCTTCCCATCCCTCCACAAGGCCCCTGTTCAGCATAGCTGGTGAGGCCGCCTGGGCGAGGTACTGGTCATTCTCCCCAGTTGTATCCCCCGACACAAAGTCTGAAGATCCAGGACACTGCCCTTGAGGCGGTATAGGTGGGATCCCTCGCTGAGTCCGAGCGAAAAACCGACCCTGGAGGCTAAACAGATTAAGAAGAAGAAGTACACCAAATAAATAGAATTTCCTCCTTACGGTCGATAGGGCTCTCCGCTACCCGTGTAAATTGATCTGTGGACCTAGCAAAGGAAATACTACTATGCAAAATTCCGCGCCAAGTACTAAGGATCATTCTGCTAACATGTGATTTATTGAGCCTTGAAATAAAACAGATACCCGTAATACTATCGATTTAATAGGTTATGCCACGTGTTCTCTAACGTTAAGAAGTTAAATGAACACTGTAAAATATCACTGAAAACTTTGACACGGATATTAACATTCGAGATGGAACGGCCATACGTAAGTACTAAACCTCTAGCAAAAAAGTGTATATTGACATCGTGGTCGAATCAGATAAGGGTTGGAGTACAAGGTGTGTGAGTATCGATAGCGCAGTGGTTCGAATCGAGCACAAGGCAAACTTTTTGAACGACAGAGGCGCTCCTTTTTAGCGGCAATACAATAATAATATTTTAATCTATTGGTTTTAAGAGATGAACTCTGATTTGGCGTCTTTCCCTTAAGGATGGGCGGGTGAAGGATTGGGAAAGAAATCGCCCTTCGTCTTTTACTAAGGTACCACCCTGGCGTTTGTCTGGTGATGAAAATGGGAAATCAAGGAAAACCATACTCAGGACGGCCAGCATGGGATTCGAATCCAGAACCTCCCGAGTTGAAAGCTCGAAAATAATAATCCACACCTACGAGATCACATCACAGCACGTATTTACCTTCTTACGAAGTATTCCCATGAAGAGTACGTTGACCTGTTGCTAATTTATGGAGAAAGCATCGTCGAATTAATATGAAGGGTACAGAGAAAGAACGGACAGAGTCAGGGAAACCACATTTTCAAGGAGAACATTTTAAATCCAGTGGCGGCTGGGGGTTTAAAAGTTCAGTGGTGCACAAATTTTACCATTGATATAATATGATTACAGGCTAATTTTCAAATCCAGGTACATCAGCAATACTTTTTATTATTAAAAATAAAACAAACATTTTACATTTCTATTTTCAGGAATATTACTACAACCCAGTAACATTTTTCATTTAAGAACCCTTTTGCCATATTGAAATGAAACACTTTGAGGTAGCCTAGTTCCGGTATTGTATCTGGTTTCGAAATTAAACGATGCGTGGGCCTACTAATTCGTTTCACCTCGGATTTTTCTTCGGCAGTCGGTTGCGGAAACGGTCCAGACATTAAAGACTGCACCGAATTCATGATCTGGCAAAATATCACTGATAAAAACGTACAATAATAAAAACACACGCTGACACGAATTACACAGTGAAATCTATAAGCTATTTAGCTTGTACACACATAATAAAGTTCACAACTATACTGAAGGAAATGGCGGTTTTTATTTTCAAATTTAAAACCATTAATTGTATATCCAGCAGATGAACTTTCATCCAATGTCGATAAGTGACATCACTGTTCTATAGCAGACTCTCACATTGAGCGCCAACGGTCTCGAGAGACTTTGCTACTATTTGGTTACGCAGGAGCACGGCCGACTGGATCCCTCGCTGCGCTTCAAGGAGCTAGCTAGAGCGACGCATAAAGTCGGCCGTGGTAGGAGGAGCCAGGTTGATAAACCTCCATTTAAGCAATGTATAAGAGGCCACGCCTACCGTTTCCTCTCCCCGCGCCCCCCTCTAGCAGCCTAAAAACAACCCTCGATCAGCCCCGCGCACCCATCTGGCAGCAGAGGTTTAATCCTACCTCAGGTTGGCTCTCTGCTGCAAACTTTTCGGCTCCTGCAGTGAACATCTAAGAGTACGGGCTTGTAGTCTCCTGTAGTTAGTATGTGCTCTTTCAGACCCTTGAAAGGTTTGTCTTGTTGAATGAAAATACAGTAGTTGAGTAATCCAAATTATACAACTTACCTAAAATAAACATAAAACATTAATGGGGGTAGCGCAAACCTGCAACCTTATGGAGAAACCGCCCCTGTTTTAAAATTTGAAACGCTTTTATGATTGTAATTTTGAATATATCACAGTTTTAAACATTTCGTTGGGTGTGTGAACTTGTTGGTGATGAGTTTTTAGTAAAACACATCATTATTGGTAGTTCATACACTACAAAATATTTTTTTATCCACCTGTACATTGACTCTGATCGTTCTTTCTCTGTATCACTAGGTATAGAGATTGTAGATCATTCAAAATACTAGCAATAATTTCTGTTATTATGTTAATGATAGCAGTTATAAACTGACGATTGAACTACATATATATCATAATTTGAATGTTAAATTTTCCTTGAATGTCCATGTTTTCTTTCTTTCTTACTACTGTTTCAGAAGAGACATCTTAACTTTTGTGTCTGAAATGGAAAAATATTTAATATTACTTTTTATTCTCTGGGAAGTTCTGAGTGATGAAGAAGTGAAGAGTGACGTAAAATTTCATACCTCTATTAATCGCTGTCCCTCTCCTCTGGGTGGTTCTTCTCAGTTTCAGACTACTGGAAGTGTTTGCAAGAAAGTGGAAGTGTGTCGAAAAAATGTTGTGCTTCCTGTCTGCAGAATTTCTTCAAGGATTGAATGTGTGTGTATTTTGTTGCATTCAAAGGAATACGTTCTTTATATAACATTTCGGGTTCTATGTGCCGTAGGTAATCAGCTTGTTTGTTACTTTGTTTACCTGTTTTTTTTACAATGACTGTTGATCTGTATGCACCATTGTACGTGTCCCGATGCTGAATCGTTTTCAGCTGTAACCACAATCTGCTTTATAGGGCGTGTAGCAACTGCCAACTTCTTGCTGTAGTTTTATTGCAAGGCATTTCCCCAAGCTTTGAACATTTCCGAAGCACATTCCAGACCCCAAAGGGTGTTAGTTTGACCCTGGCACTAGAAATTGCGTCGCGCCTGTCTCCTGGAGTTTCGGCTGGCGTCTTTTGGTTAATGAGGGCCATATTTCGATCACACTCCATATATGAATGCCCTCGCACAGGGTAAGTCACTGTAATTTAGTCAAACCTCTTTAACACAACCGTTGTGTAATGCAGAAACCGAATAACTGTAAAATTCTTATTCTGTCCACTACAGACATCGCAGGAAATGTGTACTTCACGGACTTCAGGGCTTAGAAAGTTTGTAAAAATGTGATGAAGCATAGATACCACATCATCACTTCCCTTTCTTGGCAATTGTTTGATAGTAAGTGTAAAAAAACAGCTGATCCATTGGAAAGAATGTGTACATTAAAAAGATCAAAAGATAGTTGTCTTTTGTAGTACACATCATTCATCGTTATATTTGGAACAGGCAAGTTTTTATCTAAGTCTATAGTGATTGCTTCGTATCCTTCAGTCTTCTGTGCTTGCTTTCTGGCATTCCGTTTCACACGGTCAAACCAGTCAGCGATGCTCTTCTGAAGCTGCATCTCATTGTGAAGGGTTTTCATTTGTTGATCAAATTTCTTCAATTTCTCTGGATCTGCAGAGTTACTTTCAGCTTTCTATATTAACTTCTTGTGCCTTTTGAACACAACAGGTGCCGCAGGTGTCAGAACGTGGGTACCCACAGGAAAAGTTGTAATGCGTTACAAAATGTTCTCTAAATTTTTCGTATGAAATTTGAATACTAGGGTTACTTTGAAGAAACATTCCCACAAGCTTTTTGACAGTTAAATCCTCAGGTAGGTATACCTTCTGTGTGTCACTAAGACTGTAGTGTGGTTTACGCCCTTTCAGACATTTGAAAAAAGTGTCCATCGCCTCATAAGTTGACTGAGGTAATTTATAACCCCCTCGATTCTCATGTTTTCCTCTTTGATCCACAGGAGCTCTTCCAGTTCTTGATAATGATGTTTTAATTGTATGAAGCCGATGCGGTGTTACACCGAATATAGACAAAAAGCCCTTAAGACAAACCGGAATCTCAGCTAGTTCTTCACCTTGGAAAATTCGTACCTTGTAAGTGTAGGAGAAGCTGTTTAAATGGTCATTCTGTTCATCCTGCCTAGTTCACCTTCGTTTAACTGCATTTACACTGATCAAACCTGATAAATAAGCGTTTTGAGAATTTCTATCTCCAGGTGGATTCAAATCCCTAATGAGGGCATCTTGCTCACGTTCTGAAACATTTTTAAAACATTCATAACGCTTACAGCCGCAGTCACTGCCTGTTTCATGCGTTGTGTCTCTTAACTTTTATGATGCACGAAAGATACTTCCGTATTTATGTTTCTTTTTGGAAGAACCATTTATATAACTGACATTACACTGTTCACTATCACTTGAGCCTGCACTCATCTCTGCGAACTTTTACAAAACTGTGTATAAACAGAGTAATGAACACGGTCTCTAAACAATTACTTTTCAATTCACAACCACCATAACCTCAGAACGAGTTTTTTCTTCTTCTTCTTCTTCTTCTTCTTCTTGAAAGGTGTGGTTGGACTCATGTGTTATCGTCCAGTCACGAAAAACATTAATTACTTAAACACTGATACATGTATCACTCGTATTGTACTTTAAAATGTAACTGATAGAAAAAAACATACCATAGGAGTCACACAAGAAACGATGATAACATATAGACAGAGGGTAAAGAGATTTATATCCTACCAAAATTATGATAAACATTTTGCAATGGAAGAGTGAGCATAACGAGACTGTCAGAGGATTATAATATAATATGTGCATCATCAAGAAACTGATTTATGCTGTTCACAAGAGTAGGAGTTAGAGAGGATAATAAACACGAAATACTTGTGGGGAAGGGGATGCCCATGTTAAGCAAAGAGGATAGAAAGCGCTGGCGGGGAACATCAAAAGCAGGACATTGTAACAGAAGGTGATTACTGTCAGTATCAGACAAGCCACAAGCACAGGAAGTTGGGGGAGGAAGATGAAAACGATTCTTATATTGGGGAGTAAGGGCATGATTAAAACGTAGACGTATAATAGATGTGATATGGCGCCGAGAGTACGTACCATAATAAAACCACGGTTTAAGAGGAATAACAGGTTGTAATTGATGATAAAAACATCCCTTTTCTCGTGACGTTTCATTCCAATCGGACTGCCAATGTCGATATGCTATATCCCGCACTTCATGAATGAGATCAGAAGGGGGGATCGCAAGAAAAAGAGGGGGGAATTGTTGTGATGCTCGTTTAGCTGCCTGATCAGCAGTCTCATTCCCCATGATACCAGAGTGAGTGGGAACCCAAACTAGAGTTATATAAACACCAGAACGAGTAAGGATATATAAGAGATACTTAACGCTATATAAGTACCAATTAGGGGAAGAGAGAGGCGAGCATAAGGCATGCAGAACATTTTGTGCATCCGTGAAAATCGTAACCTTATCATAAGCATGTGACCTGATGGTAATGAGGGCTTGTCTAATAGCAAACAATTCGGCGGTAAAAACAGAAAAGGCAGAAGTGAGGGAAAACTCAGAGAGAGTATACGGTTGGGGGATATAAAAGGCTGCTCCAACGCCGTGTGCTGATTTTGATCCGTCAGTAAAAATGCTTACTTCCCTTATGTAGAGGGAAAGTCGAATACGTTTAGTTGCAAGAGAGGAAAGAGGAGTAGAATGTGTTAGACAAGAAAATGATTCAGAAGAAGATATAATTACTTGAGGACAAAAGGACTGACTGTCATAAGGGATAGAGTATAAAGGCAATGCGGGTAAACGGAGGAGCTCAAATTCTCTTGGTATAAGAGAACGAAATGCGGTATATAAAGCAGGGACACGGTTTCCACGGGGAGATTTGGAAGAATAATAAGAATGTAAAAGTCGTAGCTTGGGGATAAGCTGAGACCGGGTGACAGTAAAATGTTTGAGGACATACTTAGCGGCTATGGTCTGTCGCCGAATCTTTAAAGGCTGTTCACCAGCTTCTATTAATAAGGCATTGGTTGGTGTAGTTTTAAGTGCTCCTAAACACACACGTAGTGCGCGGTATTGTATTGTATTTAAACGTGCAAGGGTAGTAGCAGAAGCGGTGTCGATAAAAAGAGCACAATAATCTAGTAAGGATCGAATAGTTGCTCTGTAAAGGAGAATAGCTGTAACGGGGTCAGCGCCCCAACTTCGACGGGTGATCGTACGTAATATAGAAATAAAACGATCAGTTTTACGTTGAAGAGAGACCACATAAGGAGTCCATGATAATTTGTGGTCCAATATGACTCCAAGGTAGGGATGCTGATTAACAAAGGGGATGGTAAGACGATCAAGAAGGAGAGGAGAACGGTTAGGTGCGCGAGTATGGGTAAATAGGATTGCAGCACATTTGGAAGACGAGAGTGAGAAGCCATGTTGATGTAACCAGAGAGCAACCTCATGAAGGACACACTCTATTTTTTTCCTACACACATCAACACTATCATGTGATACGTATAAAACATAGTCGTCTGCGTAAGCTAAAACTCGTGCGTTCTTTGTAATTATACGTTCTAAATTTCGCATATAAAGCGCAAAGAGGATACCGCTTAGTATATCACCCTGTGGGACTCCATGCGAAACGTGTCTTCCTGGAAACGGGGGGTAGGGGGATTTGAGAATGAGTGTACGAGAAGTATATAGGCGTTCTAATAGAGAAATAAAAGCAGAGGAAATGCCAAGCGAATCAAGGCAAGACCATAATAGGTGTAAAGGAACGGAATCATAAGCTCCTTGAATATCAAGAAAAACAGTAATAGTGCTATGTTTACGATGTCTAGCTAGTAGGAGATCAGTCAACAAAATATTGAGTGGATCTTGTGTGCTACGTCCTTTAAAAAAGGCATACTGATATTTAGGAAGGATCTGATGTTTCTCCATAACCCAGAGAAGACGCCGTAGTAGAATTTTTTGAAAAAGTTTCCTAACACAGGTACTTAAAACAATGCCACGATAACTTAAAAGAGAAGAGGGATCTTTCCCAGGTTTAAGAATTGGGACTAAATGAAAGTTGTTCCACTGTGCCGGTACCTGTAAGGTGAGAAGGATATTATTAAAAAAGAAAGTAAAACAAGAAGACCGGTATGGGGTAAAAGCCGGAGCATAGTGTAAGTGATACTATCAGGACCAGGAGATGAACTACGAACTACTTGTAAAACGGACTGTAATTCGGAGAGTTGGATGGGTTGAAGTAAAACAGAAAATTGGGGGGATATGGGACGGAAGGAAGAAAAGGGAGGCGGAATTGTGAAGTCTGGTGTTATAGTATATAGAAAAGAAAGAAGTACATTAGGCAGAATAATCGAATGCGCAGGGTGTACAGAAGTAACACGGGTAAGTGCGCGAATGGCGTTCCAAAGGGAAGTTGCAGATACGCGATGATTAAGAGAGGAGATGAAGGCCTTCCAAGACTCGCGTCTCTTTGCATTAAATATGCGTTTGATACATGCATTATGACGTTTCAATGTTAAATAATTAGCTAGCGTCATATTCTTACGATACAATTTAAATAAAGCTGTTCGCCGCAGTATTAACTTGTGACATTCGTCGTCCCACCAATGTATTTTCTGATAAGGACGGGGACAGAGGGAGGGGATAAATTTGAATGGATGGAAAGTCTCAACATATGAGGAGAGAATGCGTAGAAGGGTAGGATAGTCTAAGGTATTGGGCGTGTATTGAAGGAAATGGGTGTGAAGGAAACTACAATACGATTGTTTATCAAAATTTCGGAAAGACCGAATATTACTGAGCTGAGAGGGTGGGGATTAGGAAAAGGGTGGTTTACAAACACCAAAAGAAATAAGAATAGGGAAATGATCACTCAGATGAGTGTCACGGAGTATATGCCACACGGTATTAGGAGTCATGTGGTCATGGCAGAGCGAAAGATCAACAGAACTAGGGGGTAAACCAGGAGGGGTGAGTCGAGTTGGGGACCCGTCATTTAAAAGGGTAAAGTGATGGGATTGAGATGCCGTAAGAAAATTTGTCCCTTTAGATGTATCTTAGAACTACCTCAGACAGTATGGGAACAATTAAAATCACCAAAGAGAAAAACATTGTCAATGGAATCAAACTGGGTAAGGAAGTGGGACCAGTGAGAGGTAGAGCTATACACATCAGGAGGACAATACACATTGATGAAATATATATTCCGCACGATAATACCTAAAGCAAGAGTATTTGGAATGTAATGCGTCAGAGGAAAGGGGACATATGGAATAGACTTATGAATTAAAATGGCAAGGCCTTCACTTCCATTAGTATCAAGGCGTTCGACACGAAAATCAGGAAGATGAAAATGGGTGTCTGCATAAAACCACGTTTCTTGTATTATAATGATGTTAGCACATGTTTCCTGAATTAATAGTTGAAGTTCATGTTTTTTATGAAAAAGACTTCTAGCGTTCCACTGCAAAACGCGTATCATATAGTGTAAGGATATGAGCGATGCGATCTCGTAGTTGATAAATTACCGGTGAAATGGGAGACTCTCCTCCCACATTCTGAAGAAGCAAGAATAAGATTTGTTGGATTTCTTGATGTACTTGGTTTCTTTGCATTAACAGTTGAGAGTCGTGGGATCGGGGCGGGTAACTAGGACCCGAAATAGAGGGAGGTGATGCTGTGGGAAGAGAAGATGATGTTGTAGCATGCGGAGGAGAAGAAAATGGAACCCGGCCCGTAGAACCAGGGTCAGGGCGTACCAAGGCAAGATAACCAGTTTTATCATAACCCGGAGTCAAAGGCGGAGGGGCAGATTTCTGGATTACTTGTGTAAATTTACGTTTTCTAGAAAAATCTTGAACAGGGGAAGAAGAGACTTGTTCTGGTACCAGGGAGGAAAAATCCTGGGGGTGTTGAGACGGATGGTAATGAGGGAGGGAAGTCTTGTTCTTAGCATCTTGAAATGAGATATGTTCCATGCTCATGACCTTCTTTATCTCTTGTTGGTATTTGTGTTCCGGACAAGTTATTGCTCCCGTTGGATGTGGGCCTTTGCAATACACACATTTTGCAATCTGAGATGTACAATGATCGGTGGCGTGCTCCATTGAGCACTTCCCGCAGCGTGCTACCTGTGCACGACATTGGGCCTGTGTATGACCATATCGGAGGCATTTTCTGCAGAGAACAGGGGAAAAAATGAAAGGCTCAACATGCAAATAGACTTGGAAAAGAGACACTTGTGTAGGCAACTTTTGGGCTCGAAAAGTAATTTTAATTGACCCAGTGGGGACATAACCAACACCATCATTGGAAACAATGCGACGATTGAGACGTTGTACTGCTTTAACCGGTACGGTTGAAGTAAGATAAAGTCGAATGTCGTCTTCAGAAAGGTTCTTATCCACATCTCGAATAATCCCCACACGAAAAATATTAGAAGACGGGATTTATGCCTTAAGATGTAGAGATGTGAGCAGAGGGTGGCACAGAAAATCGTTGGCTTGGCCCGCATTATTAAAAATTATTTGTAGGCGATTACGACCTTTACGGGAGATAGACTGGACGGAAATATTACGTTCATAAAAATGTCTCCCAAGGGCCATAGGATGGAGTTGCCCTAAATTTTTGTTTTCCAGAGATTCAACGTATACAATATAAGGTCCAAGGTGTGAATGGGAATACTGTTCACGTCCCATAGACGGCAGTACATTGTCACCATTAGAATTAGAATTTTGTGATAATTGTGAGTCTGTCAAAATTGATTGAGTTGCCAGGTTTCCAGAAGATTCGTCTTGCATCCGAACTTCCTCCTGCGCGACAACTAACTTATCTCCTAACAAAAGGCTATCACCTCCACTGGAGGCAGCCATAATAACACACGGCACTAGCACTAAAACAAGAAAAAAAGAGTTTCTAGTGGCAAGCTATGACGCCACGTGCAGTATGCAGGAGCAGGCTAGGCAATATCCTGACTCTGTGCTTTTCTTCGCTGTTTGAGGTTGACTCTGATCGATACTTCTCTGTGCACAAAATCTTTTCCAGCGCATAACACGGACAACGTTTGTTTATTCTCTGGATTGCTTGCACGTGGTTATGCCTTACTTAGTGATGAATCCGATGGTACAAATAACTAAAAAATAGCGTTCTTTGACTCTGATCGTCTCTGTACCCTTCATATGTATGCCAGGTGCTCCGTAAGGGCAAAAAGTTTAATGAACACTGTAAAGCATTGTTGAGGAAATTAACACGTATATTAACTTTCGATGTCGAACGGCCATACTTAAATACTTAAGTACCTTAGGTACTTTAGTGAGCGGCGTGTATGTTGTATTTGATGTTGAGTCGGTTAAGGGCCGGTAAAAATGAAATGGCGTATGGCTTTTAGTGCCGGGAGAACCCAGGAAGGGTTCGGCTCGCCAGGTGCAGGTATTTTTATTTGATTCCCGTAGGCGACCTGCGCGTCGTGATGAGAATGAAATGATGATGAAGATAACACATACACCCAGCCCCCGTGCCAGGGAAATTAACCAATGATGGTTAAAATTCCTGACCCTGCCGCGAATCGAACCTGGGACCCCTGTTACTAAAGGCCAGTACGCTAACCATTTAGCCACGGAGAAAGGGCCAGTGACACAAGGTGTAAGAATACCGGTAATGCAGTGGTTCGATTACAACGTTTTGCATGCTTTTTTATTTTTGAACGACAGATTATGCTCCATTTTAACGGACACATAATGTTTATGCAAACTTACCAGGTCATATCACAGCATTCATCACTCACGATTCCAGTGACGAGTAAGTTGATTTGTTGCTTATTATTAGGGAAACAAGACAGAACGCAGTCCAATCACAACGTCTCTTTCACGAGCGTTTTCCTGACAGAAGATTACCGACTGCCAAAACGTTCCGAAAACTTGAACGAAGATTGCGTTCAACTGGGACGCTTGGAAGTGTAACTTCTGTTAGAGATGCTTCTATAACGTCTGGTCCAAATGAAGAGACTGTTTCGGATGCTGTCCATAATAACCCTCATATTAGTACTCGGACTCTTGCACAACAGACTAACATCAGCCAGTCATCAGTCATGCATATCCTGCATAACAATAAATTTCACCCATACTATCTGCAGTTACACCAGCGGGTCTACGGACGTGATTTCGATGCTAGAGTAACATTTCTTCAATAGGCATTACGCAGAACGACAAGTAGTGCTGCAGTTACACCAGCAGGTCTACGGACGTGATTTCGATGCTAGAGTAACATTTCTTCAATGGGCATTACGCAGAACGACAAGTAGAGCTGGCTTTTTTCAAGAGTCCTGTTTTCAGACGAATCACGATTTCACAACAATGCCCTCGTGAATCGGCACAATATGCACTATTGGATCGCGGAGAATTCCAACTGGGTAAGACAGGGCCCATTTCAAGTGCAGTGGGGAGTAAATATCTGGTGTGGGATCTTGGTTGACTATATCATCGGACCACATTTCTTCGACGGACATCTAATGAGAGCGCGCTATATTCAATTTCTTCAAATGAACTCCCACAGTTGGTGGAGAACGTGCCACTACGCGAGCGATTACGAATGTGGTTTCAACAGAACGAGCTCCATCTAACGGATCAGTTGTTTCCAGAACCATCTTCATGCTTCCTATCCAAATAAATGGTTAGGAATGGGCCGACCCATTCACTGGTCAGCCAGATCACTCGATCTAACCCCACTTGACTTCCTCTTGTGGGATCACTTAAAGCAGGTAGTGTATGCACAGGAGACTGAATAACCTGGTCACCTTCGGCAACTGATCACGGAGGCATGCCAAGCTGTTATACCTGACATGTTACAACGTGCAAGAGTGTCTTTAAAACGTCGTGCTGAAATCTGAAAAAACCATGGTGGTCAACATTTCGAACACTTGTTACACTGAATATGCAGGGCACCCTTCTTCCTACCTACAAATCATCATGTCGTAGTCCAATCTGGCTCCGTTCAACGGATGAAAACGGTCCTTTTCAGGACCAAATAAAAATTCACTCTTTTGAACAGAATTAATTATTTTCTTTCTCTCTCCTTTCTTAATCCGTTTATCCTCCAGGGTTGGTTTTCCCTCGGACTCAGCGAGAGATTGTACCTCTACCGCCGCAAGGACAGTGTCCTGGAGCTTCTGACTTTGAGTTGGCGGATACAACTAGGTAGGACGACCAGTACCTCGCCCAGGTGGTTTCACCTGCTATGCTGAACAGGTTCCTTGCGGGGGATGGGAATATTGGAAGGGATAGATGAGGAAGAGGGAAGGAAGCGGGCGTTGCCTTAAATTAGGTACCATCCCGGCATTTGCCTGGAGAAGTGGGAACCACGGAAAACCACTTCGAGGATAGCTGAGGTGGGAATCGAATCCGCCCCCTACTCAGTTGACCTCCCGAGATTAAATGGACCCCGCCACTTTTCGTGGCAGAGGCGGTAGTCGAACCAGGGCTTTCGCGGGTGACAATCATGCTAACCACTACACCACAGATGTGGGCGAACAGTGTGACATGTGGTGATATTACAGTCACTGTAAACGGCGTTAACCGAACAAAAATTGTGTACCAGCATGTGAATCGAACCTACTACCAGACAGCGTGGGCGATACAATGACAGTCATGAGTGATTTAGCCACCTTAGCTACCGCGAGCCGAAGTGAATATCTAGCACGTTATAGTCCTTATAGACACTTCCTGTCCAAACATAATATAGTGCTATTCGCGGCTGTTACACATTCAATATAGTTTAAATTATAGAAATAACATTGCCGCTAATGATTTCTACAATATTTGCGAGCATTATATAAACAGTATAATTGTACTAACGAGCAGGTACTAATGTTTTCCGGATGACTGTGATATACACGTTAGTCACAGTTCAGCTTAAGCAAGCATCAGGTGTGGACTTTTAGAGTGGCGAGTGTGGAGAGGTATGGTGGTATTCGAGCAGTATCGAGCGGCGATCGGTAGCCGGCAGCGAAGGTTGAAGAAGACTTAGATGCGGACGGCCAGCAAGGGAGTGTTGGGGAAGATGGGCGAGGTGCTATTGGTGGCTGCGGTGATAACCATGCTACTAGTTATAGGGGACGTGGAATAGAACTCCGGCCCAATTGATAGTGACCACATGAGCTGGGAAGGCGTGGAGAAGATTAGGGAGGTGGTGAGAGAAGTAAATAAAGAAAACGGCTATTTTAAGCAGAAAAAATGAAATGGCGTATGGCTATTAGTACCGGGAGTGTCCAGAGACAGGTTCGGCTTGCCAGATGCAGGTCTTTTGATTTGGCTCCCGTAGGCGATCTGCGCGTCGTGATGAGGAAATGGTGATGAAGACGACACATACACCCAGACCCCGTATCAGCAAAATTAACCAATTAAGGTTAAAATTCCCGACCATGCCGGGAATCGAACCCGGGACCCCTGTGACCAAAGTCCAGCATGCTAACCATTTCGCAGATAAAAGAAATGATACAAGACCAAGCTATGTAATACGGAAATATGGAGGAATGGCTTCAAAGCAAAATGGGAGAGACAGTGAAAAGGGTAGGAAATAATGAGAAAGAAACTGAGGCGTTAAGAGAGAAAGTTAAAAACCTGGAAAATGAGGTGTTTATATTGACGAAGGAAGACTTCAGTCAGGAAAGGATGAAGAAATGTATATTCATATACGGGATGCAGGAAGGAGTGAGAAAAAGTGGACATTATATACAAAATAGTGGACGTCATCCAAAACATAATGCAATTTAGTTTCAGCGAAGTGGACATAGACGATGCTGAGAGGGTAGGTAAAGTGAAAGGGCCTGGACCAATTAAAGGTAAATTATTATCTATCCTAATGGCGGAAATAGTGCTAAGAAATGCGAGTAACTTACAAGGGGAAACATTGGGTCAAGAAAGACATGGGAAGAGGAGGTAGCGTGAACTTGAGAATTCTGAAGAAACATATAGGGAGAGCCAGATATCAGGGACTTAGGGCGTATATAAGGGGTGGACAGCTTTTTTTATCTAACGGTAAATGGTGGCGTGTCAGGACGGTGGCGAAATTGAAATTCATGGAAGAGGAGTTTAAACAGAAAGGGGACCTGACATCACGGCAAGATTGAAGGCAGGTTGCTGATCAAGAGGAGTGAGGTGACGAGGTAAGAACTGTAGCCAACGATGTATCAAATAGTCAGTGCAGTGAGGGATCAAATACGAGGACACAGGAAAAGGAAGTGGTCTTGGAGAGTGTTCCTAAAAAAATCAGATATAAAGTTTGATGAGATACTATAATGAAAGGAGAAACAGGAGTCTGAAGGACCTGTGGGGTAAGAAAAATAAAGGTATGGAGGAAAAGGAAAGGAAAGAGCGTACTAAAATGTCTAGGTATGAAGGAATGGAGGTAGAAGGAGAGAGGGAGATAGTAACGAGAAACAAAAATAAAGAGGGAAATGGAGAAGGAAGGGAGAAAAAGTTATAACTAGAATGGAAGGTAGGCTTTGTAAATATTGAAGGTTTGTTGAGTAACATAGGTAATATAGAGGTGAAAAATATACTGGAAAGATTTTGATATGATTGTAGCACTTTTGGAAACATGGCTAGATGCAGGAAAGGAAATAACTGGGGGGGGGGGGTGTTACAGTTAGGCATAAGTCAAGAAGAAATTGCATAATAAGATGCGTTCTCCCGGGGAATAGTTATGTTAATTAAAGGAGAGATCAGTAAATTAGTAGAGGGTAGTGAGAGCAATTTGGAAGAAGTTGTTTGGTTAAGATTCATCATGGGGAGGGAGAAAGGGAGAGAAAAACAAGTGTGCTTGGATTTTGCCTACTTTCACCCCAAGGGATCCCTATATGCTAATAATAAATTTTTGAGGAGTTGTCATTATGAGAAACTATATGAAGAAAATGGAATATTATTACTTGGAAATTGGAAAGCCAGGATAGGTGAGCGAAGTCCAATTTTCAGTTAGGAAGACGAGATGATAATAAGAAGAGGAAGGAGTAATGATAAGAAAATAAATAGTTACGGTGGAAAACTCGTGGAATTCTACGAAGTAGGGAAGTTCTTCATCTTAAATGGTTGCTGGCTTATATTACGGCACAGAGGGGAAGTGTCACTGATTTAGTAATGAGTTCAGAAGACATGTTAGAGAAAATCAAAAGGATAGAGTCGGTGATTGGGTGGTGTTGCACCATGCACCGATATGGGTGAGGATAAAGGGAAGGATAGAGGAGATAAAGGAGTGAGATGCAAAGAGGATCTTAGAGAAGGACAGAAGTTGCACTAAATATAAATGGACAGAGAACACAAAACGGGAACTGGACGACCTTATTAAAATGAGATACAATTAATCACATGTGGATGGAAAGTGGCTTTATAGGAATGTAATATTGATATAGCATTGGAGCTATTGAATATCCACGGACAGATCAATGTGTAGAAGGAAAAAGGGTGGAGGGGAGGTTGGTATAATAAGGAATGTGAGGTATTAAGAAGAACAGTGATGAGACCGTTAAAAGATTGTAGAGCAAAAGGAAGGAATGAAGAAAGAGAAGTTTTTGTTTATTAAAGAAAGAGTACGAACTTATAATTGCTGGCAGGAACAAGCTATGGATGAAGGAACAATCAGAGCTAATAAATAGTGAATGCAGGATGAACCAAACGGAGAGAATTAGGGAAAGAATAAATAAAATTAATGAAGGAGGGAAGAGGAACTACAAATCGAATATTATCTACGATCAGTGGGTGATATACTTCAGCGAGTTATTGGGAGAGGGATAAATGGGTGTATAGAGAATGGATGCAGGTCGTATGGAGAAATATAGAAGAAAGCATATATGAACTCGACAAGGAAATATCAATAGAGAAAGTTCAGGAGGTGATAGGTAAACTTAGGAGTAGATTGGCGGGGGGAGAAACGGCATAAACAAATTATTTTGGGAAGAAATAAGTAAATACAGCCAGATGGGGAGGGAATAGTAAAATTATTTAAGAAGGTTTTTAATTGTGGTAAAGAACCAAAAGAGTGGAAATCTGGAATTATTTTCCCAATATGAAAAGAGAAATGGAACAAAAACCTCCCGAACAACTACCGAGTGACAACTCTAATTAGACTCACTGAGCAAGATCTACACAGGAGTATTGGCAAATAGGCTAAGAGATTGGACCGAAGAGAATTGCATATTATGCATGTTTCAAGGTAGATTCATAAAGGGAGGCACACAACAGATAGTATCATTACAGTAAACATGACAATAGAAAAATGCATGAGCAGGGAACGAGGCTGTGTATATATAGCAGCTATTGATTTCGAAAAAGCATTTGGCACGGTGAGTAGAAAAGCCCTAATATAAAAATTAGGGAGGATGAGAGTTTCAAGGAAGATGATTAGGGAGATTGAGGCGATATAACAGAATGTATATTGCTGTATCAAGTTAGAGGAGAATCTAATTAGTAGACCGACAGATTGCAAGATTAGTTTAAAGCAAGGTTGTAAATTATCGCCGATATTACTGTTATTATTCATACATTACACACTGGAGGGGCACGGAGGAGAAAAGTGGGCTGTACCGGTAGAACACAATTTAGAGATACCAGAGATGTTTGATTGAGGTTTCGGAATACGCAAAGAAGTGGCATTGAAAGTTGTAATAAATCGAAGGTGTTAATTAAACGCAAGAGTTAGAGGATGAAAAATGGAATGAAATGGATCATACAGGGAGAGAGAATAGAGGAATTTGAGAAGTTAGAATATCTAGTAGTGCTGATAAATAGAAGAGGGGGATGGTATGATCATATTAAGAGGGTAAATGGAGAGGGTTTGCAGCTCTCTCAGTGGTTAAAATTCTAGTGGCTAAATACCCAGGGATAAATTATAAGGTAGGCCTACTAAGTTTAGTGTTAAAGAAATTAGTAATAAGTAGAGCTTTATCTGGGGTAGAATTATGGGGATTATAAAAAGTGATATTTTAAATCAAATTATATACGTATTTAGTAAGACGGTTATGAGACTACCACAATGTACTGCTAATGTGGGGGCGTCATTAATATGCGGAGAGTAATTGGAAGTGGAATGCGTTAAAAGGGTATTGAATTATTGGATGTGACTGAAACGATGGGGATTAGTGCTGCAAGAAGCCTACAAGCAACAATTGAACAGTATGTATGCCGAAAGTTGTTTGTCGAAAATTAAAACCTATGTCGAGAATGTTGGTATGGGTTATATTTGGTTCGAGATAGGGAAGGGAAAAGTTAGTAGAAGCCAGATAAATCCATTGTTGGATGCGCTTGTGAACGGTTGGCTGTTGAGAGAGCTCTTGCATTATTGTGGTGATGAACTAGTTAAAACCTATTGAAATTTTTAAAATTTTGTGTGTGTTTGTGTGTTCCATTTAGTGCTATATACAGTGTAAATTGGTGTTTGGAGCTTGTTGGTAGAAATTGGGAGTAGTTATATTTATTTGAATTTAATAACAAGTAATTCAGTTGGTGTTCAGTAGATTACGTTTTCTAGGCTAAGTAAGCTAGCTAGGTGCACCTTGTTTCGAAATTAGATTTAGGAAATACTTAAGGTAATAATATTAACTTTTAAAACAATATATTTAAATATCTGTAGGTTCATTGGTATATTACTTACAAAGGCAGATTATCATAAGGAGTTGTAACTCATTGTAACATCCTCCGCAAATTTTCCGATATTTCGTATAGATATCCGTTCAAATTATCACGAAGGTAATAATTTATTACATTAAATAACAGGATACGCTTGTAAACTTCGATTTAAAAAGAAGTGAATGAGAATACACGGTAATTTCACTGGATAGTTACGGTACATAACAGTTTTTGGATTGTTAACGATTGTTGCTACATGCACATGGTAGTTGTGTAAATAAAAACAAAAAGCAGATTACTTTATTTCGATAATTTGTTGCCTTAATTCCCTTCATACTTTGTACTTTTCACCTTCGTTTATTGATCGAGTAAAATTTAATAATCGAATTCCTATATCCCAATAATATTGCAGTTCAAGCACCCAGCGTAGTTTTGACAGAAATTATTGTAGACAACCTCTTATTTTTCAGCAATTAAGGGCACTTTTATTCTCCGTCCCGCGTAGTAGGGAAAATAATAGTAATCCACCAGCGGTAAAAATTCACATAACCACATTTCAGCTGAGAATTGTAGTGTAGATACAGTATATTTAGATAGTACGGTATCTTGCCTGCTATATTCGTATCTATTAGAGCATATTACTAATAATAATCTGTCTAAGCATTTAGCTTTGTTGGTAATCTTTGAGTACAGTAGTTCTTGCAAATTTCAAACTTGCAATCTTCATTTCTGTTTGTGTTTAGTAGTGACATACTCTACCAGTATTTTAATTAGGATACGCCTGAACGTAGTTTAAAATTATTGTAGTGTACTGTACAGTAGTATACGAGTAACATCTTATTAGAATTTAGCGTGGTTATTTTATTATTGTAAAACATTTGTGTAGTACCGGTATAGTAGAGGTATCCGTAGAAACTCTTACTAAAATTCTGTTGTTGTAATTAGGATAGGCTTAATTGCAGTTTAGAATTGTGTAATTCTTGCGTATTCCTTTCGGTATTCAGTAATTAACAGCAGTTTTTATCCTGTTAGGGTGTTGTAGGGTAAATATAGTGTACGACTAAGAAGTATTGTAGTGTAACGTATATTAATTATTTTATTGTCGTGTGATCTTTGAGTACTATCCCACACAATATATACCTCCGTTCATTTTTTGCACATTATTTTATTTTTCCTTTTTTTTACATTATTTCCGTAAAGAATGGCTAAGGAATGCAAGTGTACTATATGTGGGTGTGGCGAGGCATTGAGGGGTATGAGAGAGGAGTTGGAGAGGTTGAGGGAGATAATTAGGATTCTCACAGAAGACAGGAAGGAACAATCAATGTACAGGTTACAGTAGGGATTGGAAGGAAAGGGGGAGTTGTAGAAGACAGTTGGTCTAATGTTATAAGGGGAAGGAGATTGCAGGCTAAGGGTTCCATTCAGGTTCAGAATTCAGGACAGTTGTCGATGAGAAATCGGTATGAGTCACTGCAGGTAGAACAACCGAGGGAAGATGAGGAACAGGGAACTGTTGCCGAGAAGCTTGGAAGTAGGAGAAAGGGAAGAGGTAGGGAAGGGAAATGTGGAGTAGTGGATAGGAAAAGACAGGTGGAACAGGGTAATGGGTTGGAGAAAAGGGAGGAGGAAGTAGCTTCTGCAGCTGTCAGGAAAGATAGGACTGACCAGGAGGAGAGGGGATCAAATGAGGAGGGTAGGGTTGAGGCTCTGGTCATGGGGGATTCTATCGTTAGACATGTCGGGAAAGTGTGCGGAGGAATTAGGTTAAGGCAGATGTTGAGGAAAGGAGAAGGTGGTAGTGTTTCACGTTGGTACTAACAACGTAAGAAAAGCAGGTATAAGTACCAACATAGTTGGGGATGTGTGGGATCTGGTAAATTCAGCACGGATGAAGTTTAAGGAAGCGGAGATTGTTCTCAGTGGAATACTGTGTAGGAGGGATACTGACTGGAAGGTGATTGGGGATTTAAATGAGACTATGGAGTGGGTATGTGAGAAACTGGGAGTGAAATTTCTAGATCCTAATGGGTGGGTAGGAGATAGAGATCTGCGCTCAGATGGCCTTCACTTAAACCGCAGTGGTAGGGCTACATATAAGTTAGGAAATTTGTTTGGAAGTCTAATAGGCAGGTACATTCAGGGAAACGGGGTTGTCTAGGGAGCGGTGATAAGGGTACAGAGATCAGGAAGTCAACTAGGGATGACATAAAAATGTTAGTGTTGAACTGTAGAAGTATTGTAAATAAAGGAATAGAATTAAGTAATTTAATGGATATACACTTACCAGATATTGTAATAGGAGTTGAATCATGGCTGAAAAATGATACAAAGGATGCAGAGATATTCCCACGGAACTGAAGTGTGTATCGTAGATATAGGATAGGAATGGTAAGAGGGGGAGTATTCATTCTGGTGAAAGAAGAATTTGTAAGCTACGAAAAAGTTAAGGATGAAAAACATGAAATTCTGAGTGTAAGGCTCTTCTCTAAAGATACCGGTAATAATCATCTTGATGTCTTTGGAGTATACAGACCGGGAAAGGGTAGCGCTGACGCTGATTCAGAGTTATTTGATAAGATAATCAGCTATGTTGGAAATGATATGGAAAGGAATGTGATAGTAGCAGGTGATCTCAATTTATCAAATGTCAATTGGGAAGGTAATGCGAACGACAGGAAGCATGACCAACAAATGGCAAATAAGTTAATATGGGAAGGGCACCTGATTCAGAAAGTGATGGAACAACTAGAGAGAAGAATACTTTGGATGTGGTGCAGACGAAACCAGATGAGCTTTATAGAGAAACCGAAGTAATAGATGGTATTAGTGATCACGAAGCTGTCTTTGTCTTAGTTAAAAATAAATGTGAAAGAAAGGAAGGTATTAAAATTAGGACTATTAGGCAGTAACATATGGCTGATAAAACAGGCATGAGGAAGTTTTTAAAAAGTAACTATGATCGCTGAAAAATGGTAAATAAAAATGTAAACAGACTCTGGGATGGGTTTAAAGCAATTGTTGAGGAATGTGAAAATAGGTTTGTTCCTTTAAAGGTGGTAAGGAATGGTAAGGATCCACTATATTATAACAGAGAAGTAAAGAGGCTAAGAATGAGGTGCAGACTGGAAAGAAATAGAGTTATAAATGGTTATGGAAGTAAGGAGAAATTGAAGGAACTTACTAGGAAATTGAATCTAGCAAACACGGCAGCTAAAGATAACATGATGGCAAGCATAATTGGCAGTCATACGAATGTTAGTGGAAAATGGAAGGGTATGTATAGGTATTTTAAGGCAGAAACAGGTTCCAAGAAGGACATTCCAGGAATAAATAATGAACAAGGGGAGTGTGTATGTGAGGATCTTCAAAAGGCAGAAGTATTCAGTCTACAAGGATAATGTCGAGATAGAGGAGGAGACTAAGGCCAAGAAGTAATAAAATTTACATATGATAACAATGACATTTACAATAAGATACAAAAGTTGGAAACTAGAAAAGCGACTGGAATTGATAAGGTTTCTAGGGATATATTAAAGACAATGGGTTGGGATATGGTACCATATCTGGAGTACTTATTTGATTATTGTTTGCATGAAGTAACTTTGCCAAATGAATGGAGAGTTTCTATAGTGCCCCTGTGTATAAAGGAAAGGGTGACA
The DNA here is from genome assembly GCF_040414725.1 of Anabrus simplex. NCBI lineage: Eukaryota > Metazoa > Arthropoda > Insecta > Orthoptera > Tettigoniidae > Anabrus > Anabrus simplex. The sequence continues at coordinate 233,390,521 of NC_090271.1, forward strand.
AACATAAAGCTGAAAATTACAGGCCAGTAAGTTTGTAATGCGTTTAATGTAAGCTTTGGAAGGCATTCTTTCGGATTATATTAGACATGTTTGCGAAATTAATAACTGGTTCCGTAGAAGGCAGTTCGGTTTTAGGAAAGGTTATTCCACTGAAGCTCAACTTGTAGGATTCCAGCAAGGTATAGCAGATATCTTGTATTCAGGACGTCAGTTGGACTGTATCGCGATTGACCTGTCTAAAGCAATTGAATGGGTGGATCATGGGAGACTACTGGCAAAAATGAGTGCAATTGGACTAGACAAAAGAGCGACTTAATGGGTTACTATATTTCTAGAAAATAGATCTCAGAGAATTAGAGTAGGCGACGCTTTATCTGACCCTGTAATAATTAAGAGGGGAATTCCTCAAGGCACTATTATTCGACCTTTATATTTTCTTATATATATAAATGATATGAGTAAACAAGTGGAATCAGAGGTAAGGCTTTTTGCGGATGATGTTATTCCGTATAGAGTAATAAATAAGTTACAAGATTGTGAGCAACTGCAACGTGACCACGATAATGTTGTGAGATAGGCAGCAGGCAATGCTATGTTGATAAACGGGGTTAAAAGTCAGGTTGTGAGTTTCACAAATAGGATAAGTCCTCTCAGTTTTAATTACTGCGTTGATGGGGGTGAAAGTTCCTTTTTGGGGGTCATTGTATGTAACTAGGTGTTAATATAAGGAAAGATCATCATTGGGGTAATCACATAAATGAGACTGTAAATAAAGGGTACAGATCTCTGCACATGGTTATGAGGGTGTTTAGGGGTTGTAGTAAGGATGTAATGGAGGGTGGATATAAGTCTCTAGTAAGACCCCAACTAGAGTATGGTTCCAGTGGATGGGATCCTCGCCAGGATTACCTGATTCAAGAACTGTAAAAATCCAAAGAAAAGCAGCTCGATTTGTTCTGGGTGATTTCCGACAAAAGAGTAGCGTTATAAGAACGTTGCAAAGTTTGGGCTGGGAAGACTTGGGAGAAAGAAGACAAGCTCCTCAACTAAGTGGTATGTTCCGAGCTGCCAGCGGAGAAATGGCGTGGAATGTCATTAGTAGGCGAATAAGTTTGAGTGATGTCTTTAAAAGTAGTAAAGATCACATTATGAAGATAAAGTTGGAATTCAAAGAAAAAATTTGGGCCAATGTTCATTTATAGGAAGGGCAGTTAGGTGTTGGAATAACTTACCGAGGGAAATATTCAATACATTTCCTATTTCTTTGAAATCATTTAAGAAAAGGCTAGCTAAGCAACAGATAGGGAATCTGCCACCTGGGCGACTGCCCTAAATGCAGATCAGTATTGATTGTTTGATACCAAGAATTAAGGATATACAAATGCAAAGACTGTTAGAAGAATGTAGGAATAGAGCTTCGCTTAATTTGCTCTATAAGGTATTCCAAATCACCAAGATAAACATAACAATTAGGAATAGAAAGATGAAAGGGGGTTTAATATGGTGGCTCATAGGATTATTTAAAAACTAGGGGTGGATTAGGAGTAAAAAGAACTCACAAGGTATTTTATGTGGGAATAAGTCTGGTGACCTACATTTAGTAGGTTTTTGCAAGGAAACATAGAAGTTAAGAGTAATGTTTCTAAGTACTAAGCAGCAAGAGATGTGCAGGCAAAGTGATGAACAAAAACAATTAGCGTGGATAGTGAAACAGTGGAACAGTGAAGGAAACTTGAATAAGTTTTTATAGGCAGTCAAAACATTATGTTTAAGAAAAGTGAACGGTATGGTATTATAACATAGTTGGTTATCGATATAATAAGGTGTATAATAATAGGCCGTCAAAGATAAAGAAATGTTGAATACAATAGCCTTTGGAAGAGCAGGAATTGTTTTTCGTAGTCGCACAGGTGGTCTGGAATTTAAATTGAAAGGAGGCCAGTAGAAGAAGAATAGCTTGTAGTGGTACATCGTAATACCAGATAAGCTGACTCAGTCAGATGAACGTAAAAATGTGGGTCAACACCAGGTTACTTTCTCTTCCCCTTTTGTTACGTAAGGTAATGGTTACAAGTTTCGTAACAATTTCTTCTACTTTAGATAATTTGCCAAGCGCCGTTGTTGCCGATTGCCTTTGTTTTTGCATTCTGGTTACGTAACCTCCTGTTTATAGAATGCATACATTTTCTCACATGTTACGTAAAACAATTACGGTAGTTTAGTAGTAGTTTGTGTTAGTATTCATAATTTTATCCTGGTTTTGATCTGTTCAATTCATTGAGCACAGGTTCTAATAATAGAGGAAAACTCTCTACAGACTCATTGGAAATAATTTTACGCGTTAGTTGGGACACCTACCTCCGAAGAAAGTAAGGGGCTTGTGAACCACCCGTTATTTGTTTATTCCTATGAAATATCCAGTGTAAGGGGTATATAAGCAAACAAGACAAATACAAATAAAGAGCAGGAAACAATAGCTTAGAAAACAATGCTGTTGCCGTATTAACATAGGTAATGTGTACTGTATACTTAGGTACCATTTTATGAGCTGTGATGTGCCGATGGTAAACACGCATAATGATATAACAAAAACCCAAAAGACAAACACATACTTCAGTTTTCACTTATTTTCTCCCAAACGGCGGAACCATCATCACGACAATTTTTTTTGCTAGTTGTTTTACGTCGCACCGACACAGATAGGTCTTACGGCGACGATGGGACAGGAAAGGGCTAGGAGTGGGAAGGAAGCGGCCGTGGCCTTAAATAAGGTACAGCCCCAGCATTTGCCTGGTGTGAAAATGGGAAACCACGGAAAACCATTTTCAGGGCTGCCGACAGTGGGGTTCGTACCTACTATCTCCCGAATACTGGATACTGGCCGCACTTACGCGACTGCAGCTATCGAGCTCGGTACGACGAATTTTGCCAGCTTGCTACGTCTCTTAGGTTGGTGGGGTATTTCTCTCGTCATTCACGGCGCTTACTCAATAGAGGGGTGTCCGACTCGTTGGCTGAATGGTCGGCGTACTGGCCTTCGGTTCAGAGGGTCCCGGGTTCGATTCCCGGCCGGGTCGGGGATTTTAACCTTCATTGGTTAATTCCAATGGCCCGGGGGCTAGGTGTTTGTGCTAACATCCCTGCAACTCACACACCACGCCTAACACTATCTTCCACTACAATAACACGCAGTTACCTACACATTGCAGTTGCCGCCCACCATCATCGGAGGATCTGCCTTACAAGGGCTGCACTCGGCTAGAAATAGCCACACGAAATTAAAAAATAATTTATAAAGGGCTGAGTGCTTTGACCATTTACTCCCGCTCACTCTTCCTTCTTCCTCAAGGTCAAGTTGGATCTATTAACAGAAAGACCGGCGACATGCCTACCTATCGTTTCATTTTATAATGCCACAATGTGTGGCCTCTTGCTATGCAAATTGTACCTTCTTTACAATTCACAGTGGTTACTTAGTATATATCTTTATATCACCCTAGAGCCTAGACAATGGTCTTCTCCTTAATGATTTAATTCCTGTAAATGTAACATTTTTCGTTTCTTCACCTGACCATTTGGCGGAGATTTCCCCGAGTTCTTCACTCCCCCCTTGGATTCACTCCTGATGGCCTCTGATCGTTCACTGATTTAACCTGCAACTATAGGAATTTTAATGTGTGCGTTTTAGGTGTGTGGCTTTTTGTTGTGCAGTGCAATATTGAAATGAAAACAATATGACAGAGTTCAGTGAAAACAAATTCTCTACCGATGGAAATGTATTTTCCTGCAAAGTGTTCGACATTAAATTTGCTGCAGATAAAAGGTTCACCGTACAAAAGTGGCGTACCCAGCGGTTACTGGGGGTAAGAAACCCCATGGAAATGTTACAAGAAGAAAATAAACAGAATCTGAGAATAAACAAAATAAACATTCAGAGACATAATTGTAGAACCAAGAGATCTGTAATTTATTTGTAGCAGTGTCCTTATAATGACAAGTTATCCATGCACATTCTTTGTGTTCTACCATCATTTTGTAACAACAAACCTTCCCCTCCATCGGTAGATCCTGGCTACGCTACTGCCGTACAACATGTGGGGTGCGAAATAAATTTGAGATGTCTTGAAAATGTGAACAAAACGAAAGTGTCCCCGTTACTGTTAAAAGTAACCGCTTCGACGTCACGTAAGAAGTCATATTTCTATTAAAAAGAATTATGTGAAGTGTTTGTTAGTGCAAATATTCCGCTACAAAAACTAAACAATCCTAAATTAAGTGATTTCCTTGAACGCCACACTGGTTATATTATTCCAAACGAATCAATATTGTGTACAAACTACCTATCAGATGTTATGAAGACCAATTAAACCGAATACGTGAATGTGTGAAGGGGAAAAATATAAACTGACGAGACTACATACGTTATGTGGATAATGTAGTTATACGGACCCTTGAAACTAATAGCCCCGGGCAAACTTTTCTTCTGACCTCACAGATTTTGGAAGCGGTTAACCACAATCAGATATGCAAATTGTTCGAGAAATCCATGTTTTTAATATGGCCTAGCGGAATGCAACATGAGAACATGCTACTCTTCCTAACAGATGCAGCGCCTTACTTGGTAAAGGCAGCAAAATCTATCAAATAATTTTACAGTTAGATGGTGCATCTTACTTGTCTGGCTCATGCTTTTCATTGAATCGCGGAAGAGGTCAGATCAAATTTTCCAGAAATAGATTGGCAAGTTTCCGCAGTAAATAATTTTTTTGTCAAAGCACAATCCCGAATTAAGTATTTCAAAAACAAAGCTCCTGATGTATCTTTGCCTCCAGCATCAGTTTTAACATGCTGGGGTACCAGATTGAGTGCATGCATATACTACTGTGACAATTTTCAGATAGTAAGAGAAGTAGTGAATTGCATTGATGGGTCAAATGTTAAGAAGGCAATTCAGAGTGCACAGGACCTGTTTTCGGACTTTCAAGTAGAAGGTAAATTGGCTTGCATAAAATCAAATTTTTCATTTTTGTCAGAAACCATAACCACCTAGAAGAGAGTGGCATGGTATTGAACAAGTCAATAGATTTAGTAAAAAAAACTGAAGATTGTATAGAAAATGTTCAAATTGCAGAAAATAAATTTTGTATTAGATAAAAATACCGGTTATCAGACTGGGCCAAGTAGCCAGTATTGTGTCAGATGAAGACTTGAAGTGCCATGTTTGGAGAGGATTTAACAACCCGTGACATAGAGTGTTTCAAATATGCTCCTGTTACATCAGTGGGAGCAGAGAGAAGTTTCTCAAAGTATAAAACAATAATAGTCGCCAACCGCCGTTCCTTCATTTTTGACAACTTAAGGATGACTATGGTGGTGTATTGCAATGCTAACTAGGGTATGTTTAGTTAGTGTTATATTTTTCACATTATTTTAATAGAAATGAAAATGACCTGGTGATAATTGTTAATTTATTGATTAATAACTTATTAGTAATACAGTAATTGTACTAAAATCTTTGTTTTACAATACAGTTCTTCTAACCTCATTGTATGTCTATGGCAATTATTATGAAACTGATTATTTTTTGGTCATCCTTTTAAATTTGAGGTCATTCAAAGGAAATTTTAGGGACATTTTATTGGTCATTTTTCGATATATTTATGTCATCAACATCCGGGCCCCAATTATGACAAAATGATTCCATCATCAAAATTTGCAGCTCATTAATCTAGCCTTCCGAGTGGTAGGTGACGACACCAACTTAGCTCCAATTAATTTCTTATTCCATGGTTCTGAACTTCATATTATGTAGCCAAATGAAAAATGAAGGTATCGGTCAAAGAAAGACAAAGGGGCTCAAATACTCCGAAGTCTGTTCGGTAGATGCATTGGTACTTAACAGAATACTGGGTGTAATTTTCATTCTTGCCTTCCGGGCTATGTCGTGTTGTAAATGAAGTTGATTTACTTGAAATTAGTAGTGGAAAAACGAAGTGGAATAAATCAATGATTAAAATTTGGAAATCTAGTAATAGAATATAATGAATGGTCTGAATGTCATCGCCGAATTTCGTCAATTATGTGATTATATTACAATTTTTTCTTTTATACGAAATTTAAATAATACAATTTCACACTCTTTTTCAGAACCAAGCGAATTGGAGAAGAAAATTGTAGAGGCATTTGAGGTATTCGACCATGGAGGTGATAAAGCTGTTGACGTCCGTGAAATTGGTACTATTGTAAGATCTCTTGGTATGTATAATAGATTACTCAATGCTCTGAATGCTTAGAAATTTATGACGTATTAGACTGTTTCTCATTACAGTTTAAGAGTTGGTTATAAAGAATGAATATAGAAATTATTATTATTGATGTTCGGATATTTGAGAAAAGTTATAATTCTTTCCTGAGGCCATTTTATCCCGAAATCAGAAAAATAAATGTGTATGATGGTTAGCTGACCACGTTTAAAGTATTTTTATTTTGCATATAAATGCATATTTCTGCCCATTTTTGGCTTTGGTCATCTTGTGCTCATTTTACAGTTATAAAGTCATATTGGTTATATCTTGAGCATTTTTGTTGAAGTTGCAGCGCAGTTTTAAACGAGGTGCATGTTATCTGTGTCTATTTTGAAACACAATATTTCAAAATACTGTGTAGATGTATTTTTCTACTTTTCCCGATAAAGATAAGTTCCAGGTTTAGAAGACATGATTCCGAGAAAAAGATGCTGGACGAACGTACGCCAACAGGTACCAAAAAGCATTCAAGTACTTCATTTTTGGTTCGATTTTAGTAAAACAGTGTGAGAACTGCCTCTCGCCTGTCTGCGTGATTAAATGTGTCTGCTACATATCGCTGATAATTTTCTGGCACGTTTAATGTTAGTAACACACCAATACTCGCTGCCTATCTCTAAAATGTTTAAGTCATATTTTACCTTTTTTGGTCGTATGTAGTTATATTTTTAGGGAAAATCAGTCATTTTCCGTTGATATGCGTTTAGGGTAGTCACCCAGGTGCCACCTGCAGATCAGTGGTGATTGAAATTTTTTTAGCGCATATAGTGCTTGCATATTTTGTACTTCTTTACGTCAAAAACTTCCAGACCCTAATTATTATACACTGTCGTATTGGTATTTTTCATTTATTTCATTTATTTACTTCTTGTGAATTACATTTGTCTCCTTCCAGAACAAACTTATATGGAAATAATAATTTCTATCCAAATCATTCATAATTCGAACTACTCAATAAAGATGAAGCAATATTAGGTTAGCGTGTTCGTAAAGAAGTAGAGAATAATAGGAAACACAACAGCCCTTTGCAGTACTCGACACCAATTCACAAATAAATGTGAATTTACCACAAGTGAACGGTGCACATTGTACCACATAGGCATTTAAATCGACAAAATGATCCGTAAAAGTAGTTAGTAGATGTAAAGGTGTGTCCAGACCAAAATGTTTTCGTTAACTTTTTCAATAAACACTGTTAACGAACAATGTTTATGAACAATTTTTACCGTTATTGTGCGAAATAGCGTGTTCGTTAACTATTCGAACATGCTGACAAGCAAAGTATCTTTAACTTTTGTGAATGAACCTTTTCATTAACCTTTCGTGTTTGCGTTGACATTTCGGTTCGCACATACGCAAGGACCCAATTAGAGCGCGCAAATTCTTAGCGCGGAATACGATGCTTCCTTGTTATTTTTATAAATATTGACTATCAAATCTCAAGCGAAAGTACTAATATACAGTATTTTTAATTCTGTATGATATTCTTTTAGCTGTGTTTTAATGTAGTTTTACTTCCAGCTTCGCTCCTTGCTGAAAAACATAACCTTCCGTAATCACTTGTGCATCATCAAAATATTATTATCCTAACTAGGTTAAATGAAGATTTGATTTATTTCGAACCTTTACCAATTCCTTGAGATTGTTGTATAAATTTTCAAATACCTCAGGCACAATAATTGAAATTGCTTGTTTGATACTCTAGATAAATACATAAGGGAAATATCCGAGTCACCAGTTGCTAGGAATCTTAAGGTTTACAAATACCCTGTAATTTGTAGAGTCAGCTTTCCGATAATCTGTACTATTTCTTGCCATTTCAGGCCCAATTGTTGTCAAGAAGAACTGAAAGTCATGTGGGGGCATTCTCAAGAAGATTTTTAAACCCTGCTGCATTATGAATTATAAGTTCTGACAAGTATAATCTAAAAACGTAATGCTAAACACCTTTCCAATATTTTTCTTTGCCACGCTTTGCGTCTATTTTCTTCTTCCTGACCTTAAGCAACGTAACCTCACAAACAGCTTTTCAGGCGTGGACATAATGTTGAAGTAGTTTGTTAAAAATGTTTATTAGTTATGTTGGGAAATGTTTTCATTAACATTGTTTATTAGCTTTGTTTTGTTAACGTTGTTTGTTAACATTGGTGTGGACTAGCCATATCAGTTCTCTAAAAACACCTCCCTAAATCACCTCAAGTCGACAATCTCCATTCTTGAACCTTCCTGGGTATGGTTTGAACTGTTGACACCGAAGTTGTTGGACCTTCAATTCTTCCGGTGATATCTTCTTAAATTAATTCCGAAATCGGTTTATTTTTTCTCCCTTCAAAGTGAATGGTTACCCGCAAACTTGCTGAAAATCTACATTTACCGTTCATCAGTTGGAATCCTCAGCTTAAAATATATCAGGTTAGCAATTATTTTAAAAGCATCACTAAATTAATCGTTGAAGCTTCGTTGCTGAATAATTTTATCCGTTCCAGAAGCCATCCTTAGAACTTCCAGTTTTATCGCAGTCTAGTTTTCTGCAAAGCTCGTCCTTTTCCAAAACAATTACCTCGGCTGGCAATCCTGATTCTGTGTTGAAAACGCTTCTCGTATTGATAACGTTAAAGTTAGGTTATGTGTGTATAACTTGAGAACATTTTACATCTATGTTATAGGTTAGGTAATGTATTAATGTTATGCATTAAGGTTGTGTTACTGTTATATCATTTGTTCCAAGTTTTTCACGAAATGCTTTTTCTTTTGTGTGTTGGCTGAACAGAAACTGTGGAATATTGATGTATCAAGGACGCCTATATAGTAACTCTAGGTCTTTCTGTATGCCTTGAAGTAATTGAACATAACTTTAAAATGTCCTTCCTCCTTTCTTCAACATTTTCTGCACGTACATACCGTGCTGGGCAATTTTTATTCCTCGTAAATTGCTCCATTCAGTTGTGATGATAACATTCGCTACTCGTATCATTTAATGGTACCTTGTGTGATTTTCTGTTTTTCCCTCTATGTTTTCCTTTGGCACGGTGTACTTACACCGATTTACCTTCTCCTTACATATTTGCTTGTGTTTGTCTGTGTGACATTTACGATAACCGTATGATTTCTTTGGTTCGATCACATGTCAGCGCTGAGCTTTCCTTCAACCACACGCTTTGGTGGATACTGTACTGGGAGCTCTATAAGTTGTATTAATGAAAAGACTGCACAGAGATTATTAGGAGTACCCATCCTACCTTCTTGGGGCACCGTGTCGCTGGCCTCAAACTCTTACACTTCGAGTATCGATGGACAATGTAACCTTTCTCTCCGGATACTGCATCATCAATACAGGAATGTGGAACTTTTCCTCTTGTCTAATCTTTGTCCTGATACACAATTGAACACAATTACTAGTAAAGCATTCGACTGTTGTTTAGTTTTTGGTGAAACTATGAAACCTCTAACTATGTGTACCCTTGCTCTGGCCTATGTCCAGCCAGCTTCATTGTTTTCCGTTTTTTTAATACCTCCTATTGATATCCATGTCCCAGGAAATAAAACTGGTCCCTTTACGTGTATGTACCGAGATTATGGACTTTTTAAGGAAAGAAAGACACACCTAAGTTGAGTATCTACTTACCTTAAAGATATTCTCTATCGGGGAATAATTCGTATCCGTTTACAGTATGTATTAAATATATAATAGGAACGAAGAAACCCTAATTTAACACACATCAGTTTATCTTTTATATAATAACAACAAACCTCGAGTTTTTCAACTGGTGGGCAATTTTGAAAATTGAAAAAGTATCATAATTAATGCAATGCCGCGATCATGAGGACATGTAGGGATACGATCTAGGACACATAGAGCCGTCACAGAACGGCGTACTATTCGTATCTGTAGGAATGTGTGTAGCTTTCGTAATTTCATAAATCGTGGGGAGTTTGTCGTTATGGATATGGCCCTGTTCTGAACCACTTGTAGCGCTCTCATAAACGTTCTAGGGATATATGGGTTCACAGTCGTACATCAGGACAGGCCTAGTGTAGGCTAAATAAAGCCTACTTTTGAGTCGAATAGGTTTTTTGTACAATTCGCTTTCGTCGCACCACACAAATTGGTCTTGTGGCGATGATGGGATAGGAAAGGGCTAGGGGTGGGAAGGAAGCGGCCGGGGACGTAATTAAGGTTCAGTCCAGCATTTGACTGGTGTGAAAATGAGAGACTACGGAAACCACTTCCCAGGGCTGCCGACGGTGGGGTTCGAACCTACTATCTCCCGAATGCAAGTTCACAACTGCCCGCCCCTAATCGCACGGACTACTCGCTCGGTGAAGTCGAATAGGTAAGTGCCTATCACTTAACATAGGGTATAAAGTGGACGTATAGACTTTCACTCTAGTGATAGCCTGTGCAATGTGATCACAACACAGCAACTTCCTGCCCAGGGTCATACCCAGATTCTTAGTCATGGGTTGCGATGGTAGTGGGGTTATCATCTGAAGTCAGGGATGGAACGTACAGTCTTCATCCTTCGGGGTACTCCCGCTTCTCTTACACAAATAGAGGAGTGCTGTTCATCTACGTTCACAAAGAACGACATTCTGCTGGGAATCGTGGCTACAATCCCATTCAGTTACGACAGCAATTTATATCGAATTGCATTTTATATAATAACAGTGAGTGCTACACTGTATCAGTTGCACGTTGAATGTCTGCCGGAGCCGCCTGTTTGAGGTCAATAGCAGTGGTAATATCATAAGCCACACGCAGTAGCTTTAGAGGAGAACAGCTCTTGGATCTGAACCTAAACTACTCAAGTTGGATATTGTAGCTTGTAAGGGCTCGATTTAGGCGCTTAAGAAGGCACCTATCAAAAATATTTGAAATATGGGACAGCAGTGAGATGGGTCGGTAATTTTGAGGTAAAAGTCGGTCTTTCCTACGTTTGGCGATCATAATGATTTTTCAGTTTCCCATTCAATGGGAAAGTATCCAATAGAAATTCATGCATTTAACAAAGGCAATTGATAACTTAGACCACAATATACTCCTTAGAAAGCTTGAAATGTTTGGTGTTCTTGTAATTCTTTAAAATATAATTAAAAGCTTTCTTTATAACAGAATACAGAAGGTAGGATAACTTGAATAAACGTGCTCAAGTAAAAATGATGGACTACCCCAAGGAACAGCGTTAGGATCAATTATTTTTCTTTTATATATCAATGACCTGTGTGAGCTAAACTGTTAGAATAACCTCATATGCTGATGACACAGTTGTCACAATCACGGGCGAAATGCGCGAGGGCAAATTCACCAGAGCTTAAGGGACCCTATCTATAGTTCAGATATGGCTAAACAATCACCTTCTTACTTTAAATAAAAGCTAAACACAATTTCTCTGTTTCTCATATAATAAAACAATGAAACCCTCAGACAACTTAACACTAAGACTTTAGGCACCAACCAGCAACAACACCGAAAGATGCAACCATGGCGTAATTTGAGCATTTTGATTGACGTGGCAGGGGTTACTGGGAGGGGGTCCGTGGACCCTTTTTGAGAACATTTTGTGATCAGAAAATTATTCCTAATATGCTGTGTTAATAACTTTAATTTAATAATGAGACCTCTGAAAAGTAAAGAACATTCGCACGAAATTAAAAAGTAGACATAAATCATATTTATTTTTACCTGGCCTATTTTTATCCGTAAAGGTAAGAAACAAGCTGACAACTTTAATTTAATTTTAAATAATCTGACCACACCGTATTTTTTTATCAAAAATGAAGTTTTCTCTTTCGATTGGATTTAAAATCATTAATTACTTTTGAAAAGGCAACATCAGTTCTGCTTTTGATAGTCAAAAACCGATAATTATCTCTTGGGTAATCCCGCACCTGTAGTTTTTTAACTCATCAAGTATGCGGTTGCTGAATTCATTGGAAATGAAAACAAGGAGGGTCCAAAAATTGAGGCTGAACACACTTTTCAAATATTTCTCTACAAAAAACGGAAGATTTTTTTTGGATATATTTGTTTTTTGAATCCTCTATTTTGTAACATCAAACACCGGAGTTCAGAAAGAAAGGGTTTCATGTAAAAAGTGTAAAAATTTACAGTAATATATTACTCTGGCCAAATCTACTTCGCTTCTTTTTAGAACTTTACTTAAATGGTTGAGGTCGAAGCTATTTTCTTGAAGCCTGGTATCTATCTCTTGCTTAAGTACGTCAATGACTTGAAACAGCATTGTAAATTTGTAGTACTGTTGCACTGTCTCAAATGGAGTTTTATTTCCACCGCTAATTTTCGCTGGATTGTTACCTTTCTTGGCAACTATGCTGCACAAAATTCACATTTCTCTTCTATCTCCATGCATTGATTGAAAAATATTGACTAAAAATCTTCAATTCTAAAACATCACCTGTCCTTTTGTTCACTGATTTTGCAACTTCGTCGTATAGAGCCACAGCCCGCAGACTGTCACGTTCGACGCCTACCCGTCAGCACTTTACTTGGGACTTGTTATTGACATTTTAATTAGAACTGAGAAGGGAAGGTGAAATTGAACAATAATGAAATGTATTTCTATCAAATTTATATAGGTAGCCTACACCATTTTGCAACGATCATTTTGTTTCAATGATCAAAATAACGAAAAACATAGTGTCTACTTGTAAATTATGTATGTCTATGTCCGTAATATTACAAATATTTGTTTTCTTTCAAAATATTTGGGTGGAAACTCCACCCCTTGCCACCCCCGAATTACGCAAATGCATGCAACTGCAAATTTACAAAAATCAATACATGTTACATAACTAGGGATAGTTATAGACAGTTCTTTAAAATTGAATTTTTATGCATCAGAAAATATCATTAAATTTCAGAAGCTTATTTATATATTTTAAAGTACAAAAGCCTGTACCATCTATGCCTTAATTCAATCGCAACTGCTTTATGGAATTAACAGTTAGGGTGGAATACTTCATTCATACTGGGGTTGCCTGGCCGAGGCGGTAAAGGCGTGCTCCGTTCACCCGGAAGGACGTGGGTTCGAATCCCCGTCAGGAAGTCGTAAAATTTAAGAAATGAGATTTCCACTTCCGAAGGTGCACATGGCTCTGAGGTTCACTCAGCTTACACCAAAAAATGTGTACCAGGTTAATTCCTGGGGGCAAAGGCGGCCGGGCGTAGAGCTAACCAATCTACCCCATCAAGTGCCGAGGTTTCGGATAGTGGAAGCCTTTACATTCCACCCCTCCAAGGGCCTTCATGGCCTGTGTGGAGATGACTGCTCCTTTGCTTTGCTTTTACTTGATTAACACTTGGCTTAAGTAACTAGATGCCAGAACTACATACTGATAGTCGTGTTCAAATTTCCACTGACGTTTACAACATATTATTTCAGCAAATCATGGTACTTAACATACGGCAGCTATTTATGCAATCACTGACAATGTACATGGATACTCATTTAGAGCTCTGCTGCAAAGAATATGTGTCAGAAATTTACACTAGTCTTCAAGAGAAAACCGGAATAAGTATCCCTTGCCGAAACACATTATAGTACGCGCACCTTTTCTTGAGCCCGAATCTCCATAGTAACGAATGGGAACCAGGGCTCAAGAAAAGGTGCGCGTACTATACTTGGACAAAGAAATCTAAATTGTCTAGGGCCACGGATATGGCCACCTGCGGACCTGATCAGTGGCAACCAGCATACTCTGAAGAAAATACCATTAACATGGCTCTTTTAAAAGTGAGTCGTCCATTTGCAAAGTGGGCCAAGTCTATTTAACAGAATGATGGTAAATGAAATAAAACGCATTTCTAACATCGCAGCTAACCTAAAATCGTATTTTTCTTTAAACAGTAGCTAAAAATAAGCGATTTACATTTTCGAAGCTGTAAAATCTGTGATCAAGGTTTAGTTTGACCGTAGAATACTAAAATGCGTAAAATTAATGTGTACACGTCATATAAGTGCTCACTGCTCCTTCCCGCGTTACCCCCAAAAGACCATCTCCGTGCTATGCTTCCACAGATTAATGTGGATGATGTCACCATAGCATTTAGATGCGTGAGTGAGGAGAGAATGCCGGGAGAGTTTATTTTTGTTAAGTCACTGCGCTTCTTTTACGTAATTTTAGAATTGACACATTATCGTTGGTACGTAAAACTTACGTATTATTAATATGTGAGACAGGTACTTGGACGTTGACGTTGTGACGTGCCGGGTCACCTTAATCTATATATAATGTACGAGTTTTGTCTGTATATTGCTCAGAATGTTAAAATAATGGTATTTCTTCATCGGTCATGTCCACAGTAACAAGGAAATGTACTTTTTACTTTTCAATTTCCACATTGGTAAAGCGAAAATTCTAAGCACAGGCAGTCAACCACTTAAAACGGGAAGCCAACGTATAGAAGCTGTCGATGAGTATATCTATCTTGGACACAAGATAAAACTTGGAAAAGGCAACCAACGTGCAGAAACTCATCGTAGCATAGGTAAGAGTTGGATAGCATTTTGAAAACTACCAAGATTCATCTTGACCAACTGACCTGAAGACCAAGGTTTATAATACGTGCGTGCTGCCAGTTAATACTTACTGTCTGAAAACAATGAATGACTAAGGCAAGTGCCCGCAAGCTTTAGCGAACACAATGAGCTATGGACCGGCAGATGCTAGGGATCAGCCTTAGGGATAATATCCGTTCAGAGGACATCAGGAGAACGAATGTAACAGACATTCTGGAGAGAGTATCAAAACTAAAATGGCGATGTGTAGGACACATGGCTCGACGAGACTACAACAGGTGGACCTCTAGGATTGTTCACTGGAGACCATGGGTACACAAGGGAGGCATTGGAATACCCCAGAAAAGATGGCTGGACGACATAAAGCTGTTGGCTGGAACACGTTGGTTCCAAGTGGCACAAGACCGAAGACTATGGAAGCATATGGTAGAGGCTTACATCCAGCAGTGGATTGAAATAGGATAGTAAAGAAGAAGAAGACTTTTCAGTAATTTCTCTCTGTCTGTCTGTCTGTCTGTCTGTCTGTCTGTCTGTCTGTCTGTCTGTCTGTCTGTCTGTCTGTATATATGTACGTACGCGCATCACGAGCAAACGGCTGAAGAGATTTTAACGAAAATTGGTATGTAAAGTCGGGGAATGAGTCACTAGGCTATATTAAATTTTATTCACGCTGAGTGAAATGGTACCTAGTTTAGGGAAAAGCCTAAAATATAATTCTCAAATATTTATGTTATTAGTGGTTCTATCGATAAATACTACATAACTGAAGTTATATATAACTAAATTCCCGGTCATTTATGTCTTATACACAAAATTTTTACCGTACCGACTATGATAATAGAGATATCCATGAATTTGTATTTTTGTTGCTAAGTACATATCAACGTCGGGCCACGAGAAAATGGGTGAACAGAATTTAATAAAAATCGGTATATATAGACGGGGAATAATAGATTACACTATAAGATTTAAACTTTGTTATTCAACCTGATTGAAATGGTAGTTCAGGGGAAGATGCCTAAAATTTATTTTTTAAATTCCTATGTTATCGTTCCTGTGGAAAAGTACTAATTAACAAAAGTTGAAAGTTATAGAGAACACAATTTCCGATTATTTATGTTTTATTAGTTTTACCGTACCGACAATGATAAGAGTGGTATTTCAGTCAGAAGAAAACTAATTGTGAAGGTCTACTATATCGAAAGCTCACAAAATTGATCAACAGTAACATTACATTGACCATTGTTTGTTGTGATATTCTTTGTCTCTTATGCTGCCACTCATCTCCGACAGATTGATTACTATTGTGTACCGAGTATAGTAGCCTGCCGGAATATTAGCGGGAAATAGCTGGGGAGTTAGATAACTTTCTTCTTTAGCATGCCATTCCTCTCGTTTATATATTTTCTGGTACTGCTCGTACGTAACACACTGGTTCATCGTAGTATTCCAGTTATTCGATCCCTACTCTGAGGCGCTGATTGAAATGAACAGCGTTCACACTTAACGGAATAGTAGCATAGGAGTGTTCACAGCTCACGGCTGTCTGCGACCTGGCCATTCCAGCTCTGGAACTTTGGACTGTTAGATCGGCTGCGTAGTGTTGTTTGTTAAAAGTGATAAAATGTGTGGTTTTTCATTTGATTGAATATTTCATTCGAAAGCATTGCTTCCTTGTCATTGTAATGGCCAATGTTGATTTCAATTGGGAAAACAACTAAAACAGTCTTTCGGAGGATGTAAAAAGCCAGGTGGAGAGTGACTGTCTGCCATTATGAAAACTTCCAACCAGAATGTTACTGATGGTAGGCAAGAGGGCCTGCCATCACAATGAAAACTCCCTAACCCAGTCTTCACGTAAGATGAGACGTTTGGTGACTTCCCCGTCGCATTTCTAGGGTAACGTTAAGAGCAATGCAATTTTATACAATCTTAAAACGTGAACACTACCTAACCTAGTATTCTGTATACAATGTAGAATTCCATAGTGAAGCACGGGTACCTTAAGGTAGTTTTAATATAAATAAATACTCGCTCACTTCCCTCTCCATAAACAATATCCCTTGGGCGCCAGCATTCAAGCTTATGGCCTGAATAGAATAGTTAATAATTAATTGTAATATGTAATGAGATTCTAAATACTCCCAGAGGTGGGGTGAGAAGGCACTAACCATTCAGTTCACATAAACTAGGAAGTAAAGGATCATTAATTAGAATTTATTAAAGTACCAATTGAAATAGGGTGATAAACGTGACGGCATACTTACGAAAACTAAACTAACGGAAACAAAAGAAAATTGAATGAAATAAAACTTAATAAAATGAACTGTTACGCGGAGACTTGCAGTAATTTTTACCATAGCTCACCATTTGTAGATTGTGGTATCTGGACACGTTCGACGATGTGGGAGCTGTAGTTTGATGTTCCTCTAGTACTGTCGTTGTTATCTCTCGTCGTATCAGTCCTATTTCCGATGTGTGCATTCCCCACTAATTGGACAACAACTTTCGTGACCTTAACACTTCCCATATTACTCATCACATAATGTGGTAATAAGCTTTGATTTCAATATCTAAACCAACTTGGGTTGCGTTCATGGGGAGAATATACCTATATTCTTCCAAATTAGAGAAATGTAGCGTAGCTAATGATAAGACAAAATTATCTCCTGTTCCAGATAATTCAAAAGCCGGTCTCTCGCTAACTTTATCACACGTCATTGAGACAGTACTCAATGACAGTAACTTTGAGTAGTGCTCTACAAAGATGTAAAGTGATCTTGTAAACAAAACGGAGAACCTCCTCTTGCTGCCGGCCTTGTCTTCTCTCGCATAATAATAATGACGAGAAAGACCTCCTTCCTCTATCAACATGACAATCAGACGCTAAGACGTTCGAAAGCTGAGACATTACGATATTCTCGTATTAATATGTTAAGACCGCTGTCGTTAAGACGTTAAGTTATTCAACTATTAACTATTAAGACCTCCACGAGCTTATGTCTTTGAAGTATAAAGGCCCCCAAATCTGCCTTCATCTCCCATATAACATGGTCCAGTAAATCTGATGTTTTATCCCTTCTTTTCATCGCTGTATATTCATCACCTTGTTTCGTAACGTTCATACACATAAGTTGAATGTTCGCGCGCTTCGTAAGCGTCATGTAGTGAAGTTCGAAAAGTAGAAGTTGGCAAGTTCTAACTGTCTCTTCAGAATATGGAGGGAGTGGTGTAATTCTGCAATCTCAATGATGTCCTTTTCCTGGTAAATGGCTAAAATTAGCATGGCGTGTCCGGTCGCCTGACCTCGGGCTACTGAAAATTTACTGCAAGCTATTAATACGGCTGATGTTTTAATACCTTACTCAAGACTTAACTCGTTCAGTTTTCGTTATTGCCGTAATGCAAAGAAATGAGATATTAATGTGAAACAGATGAACAAAAACCCCATATATAATCATAATAATTTAGAATGGCGTAGCATAAATTATATATACACATTATTCCAATTAATTCCACAGTTTAGTCATTTTATATACATCCTGTGATGTTCAAAACATTACATTCGCCCCTCTGAGCGCAAAACAAGTGACCGTTCAGTTGAACGCTCACGCCTACACTCTGCCATTTACATTTCTCTTAATCATACACTTGTGTGTAAAGTAACTCTCAATTCCCTCATTGTACAAAATTGTACACATGAAACATGTCACAAAATTACTTCTTGGTCTCTGATATGACTCAGTGTTTGTTATCTTGATGATTCCACATAAAATTTAATTACAACAGATAATATATAACACTTTAAAATTTTGTAAAAAATACAAAACATATTTTACTTAGCGAGTTTTGATATCTCACTCTACCAAGTATTCATCAGATCTTGCTGATTTCATGAATCAGTGCTTGAAACCATTGACAAGTCAATTTACACCAGTACAAAGATAACACAAACATAATATATTACTTAATCCTCTTGCACTTTCACTCTTTCAGGTGTTTGTAAATTCTTGCTGTGCAACTACCACATCACACACGCGAACACATAAAAGTATTACAAGTTTTAGGGATCACTTAATATTGTCTATGGGGAATCTACAAATCTTAAATCTCCAGTGTTAATAACCCTTGTTATAGCAGATCAAATTCTAGGTAACATCATTCATGGCAATGCATAAGAAAAGAGACGTAACCTTGGTTAATGAACTCGTCTCTACCGTATACCTGTCACATCGTATTGGCGGCAAAACAAATCACAGGAAATCCACCTACCAGAGGACGGTCACTCCTCTCAAGGACAGGTATGTTATGAAGAGCCAGAATGCTATGCTCTAATCAAAGCTGCTGTACTCGTCTTAGTCCCGTAGGGAACACGATAAAAATAATACAAGCTGTTCTTATGACTAAATACAGTAAGAGGCTTGTCTTCTCTCAGTGGGATCTGCCAAAAGCTACTTCTTAATCCTTTCCAAGTAAATCTTTCCAATATTGTGTGCGTCACCTTATTAAAGCCACCATGACCAGTTATCCTGTGGGTGTGCCACATAATTTTTCTGTGCAATTCTTCTGGTACCACAATGCGTGTCCTGTTTTTGTTCTTGCCTACAATATTTCCTATGAAACGAATATCTTGAGAATCCTTGCCAGTGTCCCATTCCTAATGAATATTTTTGTGTTGACTCTGTTTCTCTGACATTGCCAGGGAAGTTTTTCTCTAGTTTCCTTATTATTTGGGCTAGATTATCACCCGACCTCTGTAACCTGCTTATGTCCCATAATCGCTCTAGTAGTTCCTGGTCTTTTTGTACTAATTCTATGTGTTGCATTATCTCTTCCCTTTCTGCTGGATTCCTACTGAACGCATCTGCCAACACACTATCTTTTCCACTAGAGTGCTCTACTTTTATCTGTAATTTCTGTGTAAACAACATCCACCTTGTGATTCGTTCATTAGTCACAGCAGCTTTTATTCCAAACACTAGTGCTTTATGATCCGTTCTTAAGTTTGTGGGATATCCACACACTATTTTTCTCCTGTGCTGCATGGCATAAACTATTGACAAAAGTTATCGTTCGTCGTCGTGTAATGGCATTCGTGCCTCCTCAGCTTTCGACTTGTAAATGCTAATTATACACATCTTTTAGGATTATCCTTATCTTCTTGGTATAGACAGCCACTTACTCCTATGCTGGATGCGTCTGACTGTATAATGAATTATTTTTCATAGTCTGGGTAGCCTAACGTTATGCTATTTAGCATCAACTTTTCCATCTCAGGAAATGCCTGTTCTGTCTCATGGTCCCATTTCCATCTATTATTTAATTTCAACAATTCTTGTAACGGCGCTGCTGTTTCGGCATACCCACTGCAATGGTCTGCTAAGAATTGTGTCATACCTAAGAATTGCCTGATTTTTTATCTTGGTCGGGCGATCACATATCGTTTGAATATTACAGGGTTAGGTGATATCCCTTCACTGTCAATGACATGCCCTACAAATAGTACTTGTGCTTGGCAGAATTTTGATTTTGCTAAGTTTATCTTGAAACCTGTATTCTTTAAATTCTCTAGCAGCTTCATTAATTTTCTAGAGTGTTCCTCGAATGTCTCGGATGCAAATACTAAATCATCCACGTAGCACGTTACAAATCCTTTCGCTTCGGATGTCAGATTTCTATCTGGCTCTTATCAATTCTACCCAACTATTTTAAGACAGAATTTTAGCCTACAGTATGCGGATGTTTGGTTATCGGACATAAATCCAGTAAGTGGGCTTGACTTTTCTTCAAGAATAATATGGTGAAATGAAGAAATAAACTCCATACTTGTAAAGTATCGCATGCTTTTGAATGTCTTTATTATGTCTTTTATTTGGGCACTTGGTCATATTCTGGAATTACCTTTTCGTTCAGTTGCCTAGCGTCTAAGCACATCCTCTCGTTGCTTTTCTTTACTACCGCCTACGGATTGAGATATGGTGTGGTTGTTTTAATTTTTATACCGTCATCTAGCATTCCCTGGATAAGCTCCTTTACTTCTTGAAATTATTTTTCTGGGATATCGTACAATTTTTCCTCTATACTGCGTCCAGCCATTTACCAATAACTTGTGTTTAAAATTCGGAATTTTCTCTGGTTCCTTTTTGAGAATTGAATACTGCTTTATGATCTCAAATAATTTTGTTTTTTCTGTTGACGAAATCTCGGTTTCTACGATACTCTTCCATATACCTGAATATTCCTCTTCCTCTTCTATGCTCATAATTTTCTCACTACTATATAACATTTCTGCTTCCATGACATCAGCATCCCTCTGAATCTCATTCTGACCTAAGTATACTTCCGGGTTATTGTAGATTTCCTGTTCTTCTATTCTCATTTGCTCACTATTATCTATGTTTCTATTTAAGCTGATTCTTTCCATTATTTCATTGCCATTACTTGGTGTATAGAGCATCGGATCTTTTGTCTTTCCATGTCGATTGTCATCCCGGTGATTATCATAAAATCTATACCTAGTATAATATTTTATTTATTCTATTCATCACCATGAATGAATATTCAAAATTTATATTGCCGTTTCCAGTTCTTAAATAAGTCTATTTTACACTCCATCGAATTTTCCGGTATGATATGTGTTATTTTAATTATTGACACTGGTATCGTTGGAACTTTTATCCTTCTTTCAATCTCGTGAAATAGGGCTTGGGAAATAACACTAATGCTTTCCCCAGAATCCGCTAAGCAGTATATTCTCATTCCATTTATCTTAACTATGGTTATAGGTAAATTGATGTTTCATTTTAGGAACTGTTATATCTTCCACTAACTCATCTGATCCTATCTCCCATGATTCAATTTGCGCTACTACCCAACTAGAAATTTTGTCATCCACGATATAATTACCATTCTCTATCTCATTATTTATTCCAAAATTGATGTTTCTTCTTTCCTAAATGTTCCCGAGTTGCTGCTAAATGATTCAGCGCTAGGATTCAATCTGTGTTCTTCATGCTCCTTTCGTCTGTGTCTTTGTATTTCAAGGCTTTCCGCCCTTTCTAAGTCCACACTCATATCGAGATCTTTGATAGCTCGCTCCCATCGTTCTTTATTTTGGGTCGCATCTCTTAAATCGTGGACTATTTTCTATTTGTGTACTCTCTGTCTTTATAATTCCTTTTTTGCCTGTTTCGAAATGATGGTCTTTCTCTATAACTGTACCTATTTCGGTGTGTCCTGAATCTGTTACCAGGTCTGTAGTATGGTACGCGTCTATTATTCTCATTGTATCCTTCATATAGTTGGTCACCTCTTCCACATTGGTATCCGATCTCTTCAGTTCTTCTTTCATCACGTTCGTTCCTCTCTTTTCGCCCATAATTCCTTAAATAATTTCTCCGCTCGACTGGTGTGTTCCTGCCAGAGTTTTCTTGTGTCAATACGTTTACTGCTTCTTCATTATTATTATTATGGTTACCTATTATCCTGGCTGTAGGATGGACTGTAGTCATATATAGTTGTCTTAATACGGTTTCCATGTCAATTGCGGATTCCATACTTTCATCCGCTAGCAATCGTTGTATGGCTGTTGGAAATTGCTTTTGTATGGTTTTATTGCTTCTAATTCGCTCGGTGCTGCGTTTTAATCTTGGAATCTATGGATTCGGTATGCGAAATAATCACTGAATCTTGTTTGGCCTGTCGATGCGTACTTCTTTGTGTGCAGTTCAAGTCTCAGGTTCTGCTGAACTTCAAAATTCCATAATCTTAAGAATAATCATTTAATTTATATTTGAAGGCCTGGTACAACAAATTAGGATTCGAGTCCAGGTGTTCTTCTACTACTCGTAATTTCTTATCTTCAGAAATACTTCAAAATATACTTGCATCTCTTTCAAAGATCTTATTGGCGACATGCATGCTATATTATTAAATGTTTTGGTCTGTCGTCGTATGTTTTGATAATATTTATTAATATATATTGATTCCCGTTAGCACTTCCCATCGTTAGTTCGTTGTTCTGATTTGAACGTAGGTGTTGTCCCTCTCTCGTTTGCTTGCATATCTACTATTATGTATGTATATGTTGGGTATTCAGCCCGAAGGCTGGTTGTATCCTCATCAGGTCCACCATTACCTGTCATAGATGTCCTAGGTGTCTCTGAAGAGATGTACTAGGAAAATGAGGAGTGAGGTAGTTTCCCGTTGCTTTCCTCACTGAGCCAGAAGTTGCTATTACATATCAGTCTGCCAAGCCCACTGAAATGTGTGCACCAACCGAACCTATGAGCGACATTTTCACAGCTTTCATATCAGGGACTGGCTGCAGAAGGAATGGCATTACTAGCATCGCTCATACCTCAGTCACTTTCATATTGTCAAAGCCAAGGATAAGACTGAGACAGGTCAATGAAATTTATTCTAGCCCATACCAGAAGACAGTGTGCACTATAAACACTACATCTTGCCAGCAAATATGGTATATATATAAAATCCTCTGGCTTTCATTGCAGGTCGATATAACTGATTTTGTTGCCTGTATCGTAATATTTGAATTTTAGAATATTTAGAATATCTATATACGTGACATTCTCCTGGAAACCATACCTTTAGTCGCAGGACAATATTTTACAGTATGAAGGGAAAAGACAAGGAGGGCGGGAAAGATCGATTTTTAAAATGTCTTAAGTTGTAAAACTGCGTGGTGTTCGGTCCATAGCGACAAGGAAAATTGTAATGACGATTATAAAGAATGAGAAGAAATCGGCAAGGAATGATCGCTTGGAGAATAAGACAAGAGGGAGTCATGAAAAAGGAAGGCCTTGCTTGACATTAAATGCCCTAATATCACAGAGTCGAAAGAAAAAATATGTGAAGGCCTACAATATCACAATATCATAAAAATGATCAACAATAACATTACTTTGACCATCGTTTATTGTTATGTGGTTTGTGTTTTCTGCTGCCACTCATCTCCGATAGATGCTGCATCGCGTGTAATACAGCATAACCGAATACTGGCAGAAAGTAGCTGGGGATTTAGATATATTTGCACATGCTGTGTGATTATTAGATTTTGTTTTTCAGTGTAATAATATTGAGTAGTAATATGCAAAAACAAATTTTAGCGCTATATTTCATGGCACTGTTGTATGGTTGCATCAACCCTGCTGAACTCTGCCTACACATGGCAATGACTGCTGTGGTCATCGACAGGAAAAACACCGCACACACGGTATCATTTTGAATACTCTCACTGCATAATAGGCTCAATGGCAGTGTGGATATATACTTAGCTAGTGTGAAAGCTATTCAAAATTCTGTATGGTTGTGGTGTGAGTTCTGATATGTGCATTTTACCTTAAACAGAAGCAATACATTTTCTGCATCGAGCACTGAAGTATTTATTTCTTTTATATGTATATATAATTATTACTATTTTTGTATCTTGTTGTCAGGTTGTTGTCCTACTGAAGCTGAAATACAAGAGATTCTTGCAGCGGTGGAGGATCAAGAAACATCAGGAAGTGTTTCATTAGAAAGGTTTCTTCCAGTTATGATGCTTATCATTCAAGAAAATAGGTAGGGCCTAAAATGTTGTTCTTTCATTTTATTTATTCAAAATGCATATTTAAGAAATTAACTTATACTGCTCAAAAATGTAGAAACTAAAGCTTAAACAACTATATATATATAAAATCTTCAATAGGGAGTGCCTTCTTAGTAGTATTTGAAATGTTATGCACTTCTACAAGGTGAATAAACCCGTTTCATGAGCAAAAGTTTCACACCATTCATGTCAGGGCTGACTGCATAAGGAATCATGTTACTACATTATCTATACTTCAGCCACTTTCATAAAGTCAATGCCAAGAATGAGACTGAGACAGGTCAATGGATGTAACAAATATGTTCTAGCCCATACAAGAAGATATAGGGCACTGCATACAGTAGATCTTTCAATAAATGGATCTGGTTCGACATTATAGTCTGTTATGCTTTTCAGCATTCAGTTTAAAAGTATCTTTGAATTAGATAACTATAAGCTTCCACAGTCTACTATTTGCAACTAGCTGTGTGACCTTGTTTACTTCTACACCTCTTATAAATAATTCATTAAAAACTGAGTCTATCATCTGCTTAGCCAATAATAATAATAATAATAATAATAATAATAATAATAATAATAATAATAATAATAATAATAATAATAATAATAATAATAATCTGGAAGAAAACATCACAGACATCAACCAGTGCAGAATATTCAAAGGAAATCTGGCGGTTACAACGACCACCAGCATGCCTCTGCTCGGAACCTGCTTCTACATGAACAAGAAGATAGTACACAATGTCACAGACTTCACATCAGAATCGAAAGATTGTCTCTACTAACTATTAAATGTAAGAATGAGAGGTACACTCTCATCAACTGTCACGCCCTGATCAACGGAGGTAACGAGAAGAATCCACATAAAGTTGATGACTTCTGGGATCTTCTGGAAACTGAAATCACCCAGATACCCAAGAGCAACGTAAAAATCCTGCGGGGAGACTTCAACGCGCAGATTGGGAAGGAGCGAAAGCACAGAGACGTTGTAGGGGAATATCTAGCACATAGGACGACAAACAAGAATGGGAAAAAAGGCTCATTGGACTCTGCAAAGCTTTTCAGTTGCAACTAATGTTAACACACGTCAAGAAACTCCCAAGAAAATCAAAGACATGGGTATCTCCGAATCCAAAACTAGGGGAATTCCAATTGAATCACGTAGCGATAACAAGGAAAAACTCAGAGGAGGTGATGAACATCAAAGTGATTTAGGAACGGTGAATTCGATTCTGACCACTATCTCTCCAAAGTTAAAATCTATTTTCTCCCAGTAGGACAAAAGAGAGACCCACCTAATGTGATAAGATACAACACACACAAAATTAACATACTGAAGACATCATTAGAAACTTCAGGGACGAAATCCGGACCATCAGAAATTGGAACTGGCAAGAACTATACACGGGAATCAATCGAGCCGCAAAGAAAATATTCGGACAGGCTAGGAGGAAAAGATAAATATGGTGGAATAATGAGTGCGAGGAAGGTCTCAGGGAGAGGTCCGAGAAATGGAGAAAATGGAACTGCTCCAGAGAAAAGGAACACATGGAACAATGCAGGCAACAGAGGAGAGAAACATCCAGGATATTTCAGACTAAACGATCATTTAAAAGAGCTCAACTGGAAGAGTCCCAGACCGACTTTGTCAAGTACAATTCCAGAGACTTTTATCAGACTTCAACAGAAAACTCAAAGGAAACGAAGCGCCGAGTTTGAGCTTCACAAACGAACGGGTTAAAATCGGACTGAACAACCAAGAAAACTTTGAGATACTAGCCAGATACTTTCACACTCTCTTGAGTTGTCCTTTCCCAACCTCCAAACTAGAATTTCCAGACATACCAGATAACTTATAAGACGACGAACCATCATCAAAGGAAAGAAGTCAAGGAAGCCATTGAAAACCTCAAAAACAACAGGGCAAGTGGAGAAGACTAGATAATGGCAGAAATGTTGAAATGGGCAGAACCGGAAATCTTAGATGATCTTTACCAAATCATCAAGGAAATCTAGGAGGAGATAATCCCAGAAGAATGGAAAACAGCACTTATCCATCGCTGCATAAGTAAGGGGACAGACAGGATGTCAATAACTATAGGGGTGTGTCCCTCCTCCCGATCGCCTATAAAACCCTCTCAAAACTTCTTTTTAATAGAATAGAGGTGAATCTGGACCAACAACTAGGGGAATACCAAGCAGGGTTTAGGAAAGGCCGCTCCTGTATCGAACAATTATTCAACCTGAAATCAATACTCCGCCACAAAATGTTGAGTGGTAAATAAATTGTGGTGTCGTTTATAGACTTCAAAAGAGCCTTCGATTCGGTGGACAGAGATACCTTGATCATTAGGGATTTTGGAGTCAAAAACAAACTGGCAAATATAATCAAAGAGACCCTAACAGGCACAACCTCCAAGGTATATTTTTTCGGGCAACTCTCGCAATCATTTGAAATCAAGACAGGCGTAGGCAAGGCGATGGACTATCCCCGCTCCTATTCAACTGTGTCCTAGAAAAGATAGTGAGAATATGGAACTCGAACATCAAGGGATAATCCCGATTTGCCTAGGGAGAAAATCAGGAGGGATGAAAGTCAACTGTTTGGCTTTCGCTGACGACTTTGCTATACTATCAGAAAGTCTAGCGGTCACAACCATCCAGATTAACCTCTTGGAAGGAATCACCAGCCAAACGGGACTGAAGATTGACGCAAGTGTAGTAAACTGATATAACTTGAAAACAATATTCTCTCACCCATGGGTAAATAATGCAAGTATCGAGCTCGAATTATTATTATTATTATTATTATTATTATTATTATTATTATTATTATTATTATTATTATTATTATTATTATTATTATTATTATTTACGTAGTCGAATGATCGCAGTGTTTGTGAGGTTATGTCATGAAACACGCACTGTATATAGACATTTATATGAGTTCATTTAATGTAAATACCTGTAAATTAATATTATATATTTTATTATTACCTGTAGGATGATGTGTAATCTGCTATAGAATTTTGAAACATACTGTAATATCCAGAATGGCTCTAGATCAGACGAAATGATGGTAGAATTTTCTGTACATTATAATCATGTTGTTAGGTACTGGAGATTTTTTTTGCTAGTTGCTTTACGTCGCACCGACACAGATAGGTCTTTTGGCGACGATGGGACAGGAAAGGGCTAGGAATGGGAAGGAAGCGGCCGTGGCCTTCATTAAGATATAGCCCCAGCATTTGCCTGGTGTGAAAATGGGAAACCACGGAAAACCATCTTCAGGGCTGCCAATAGTGGGATTCGAACCGTCTATCTCCCGGATGCGAGCTCACAGCCGCGCGCCTCTATGCGCACGGCCAACTCGCCCGGTAACTGGAGAATTTACGAGAAGGTAGTTTTGTAACGTATCTTTCTAGAAGCCTGGCCAGGCACGTATATAAACAGGTGGTCTTGATGGTAGGGACGAGTTTTTTTTAGTAGGAGTTTCAATGGAGACCACATGTTGTGGTTAGGCTGACATGGCAATGTAGGCAGTCGGTAGTCAACTGTGTTTTTAGGTTAGAACCTCCAGGTGCTGTGATAAGCAATTGTTTTTTTTTAAATGGCGTCTTGTTGATGTTCTTGGAGTGAAGTGTTTTGTTTGTGATACAGTGATTAAGGTTATGAGCATTTAATTTGTAAATAATTGTAAATAAATCCGTGTACACAAATTGACAGCATTTTTTGTGCGTCATTGTAGATTCAACCAACGACATGAAAGGTATAGACTGCTAAACATACCGTATTCGTTAGAGCGCCCCTGAATGAAGCTCAGTGAACTACGGCCGCCATGACAGTTGCAGGCAAGAGAAGTTGACACTTCGATACTAGGCAAGCCACATGTCACTTTACCCTAGCCGTATTATCAGTTCATCATTAGATGTGATTATTTTTTGTTGCAAAAATAAAGTCATTTAAAAGTAGCAAGTTCAGACGTTGTTTAAAAACACTGTTACAATTAATAATCACAGGACTTCTAATGAAATAAGCGCAGCAAATCTGGCTGTAATAATTCGTAATAATACGTGTTTTCCATTATCAAGATACCCATGTCGTGCGCAGCATTTAACTTCACCAAGCCCCATCAGAAAGGGGTTAATATTACATTTCACAAGTAGGCCCTATGTTTTAGTATAAGCCTAAACACAATTTCTAATGATGGCACATTATTTTTCTTTAAGGTTTCCTTTGAACTCCCTCTGTGGGTTGTGGCGGTATATTAACACACATGGTATCCCCTGCCTGTCGTAAGAGGCAACTAAATGGGGCCTCAAAGGCTGTTAACTTGGGAGCGTGGGTTGGGGACCACGGGACCCTTATATGAGTTCTGGTGTTGCTTCTACTTACTTGTTATTTGTTATTTTCAGACCCCGGTGGCATTACAGCCTAGGGAGTATTTCAATTTCACGCCTTTCGTGGCCCTTGTCTATCCTTGGCCGACACGTTCATTTTTCAAATTATCGGATCCCTTCCATGTTTTTCTCTCACTGATTAGTGTTAGGTATATAGAGGATGATTGGCTAGTTGTACTTCCTGAAAATAACAATCACCACTCCCCCTTCCTAGGATTACAACGGAGAGAGAAGGATTTAATATTGGATCATTACAATACACCTTATAAATGAACTTATAATTTAATTGTTATTTAGGTACCCAACTAAATTTGACCTTTTAACATTATTTCATTAAATATTATTCTTTACCGGGCGAGTTGGCCATGCGCTTAGGGGCGCGCAGCTGTGTACTTACATCCGGGAGATGGTGGGTTCGCACCCCACTGTCGGTAGCCCTGAAGATGTTTTCCGTGGTTTCCTATCTTCACACCAGGCAAATGTTGGGGCTGTATCTTAATTAAGGCCACGACCGCTTCCTTCCTACTCCTAGGTCTTTCCTATCTCATCGTCGTCATAAGACCTATCTGTATCGGTGCGATGTAAAGCAAATATGAAATATATATATTATTGTTTAACAGGAATCTGTGCCACTTATCAACCAATATAGTCTGTTGCCACATAACCACAAACAAATTATTCACATTGGTTAAACACTGTCATCACATAACTACTAACGTGCTTTTAATACATGTATTTTAAAAAGATTTATATCATAATTAAGGCCAATTTTATTGCATGAAACATAAAGACTATCGAATTTAACGTGTACGTCTGTACAAGTACAGCCACTCTGCCATGACACCTGTCGTTTGTTTTGCCTGTAAGTGTCATGGCTGCCAGCAGTTCAAGTAGATTCAAAGATGGTCGGCAGATAGCAGTCTATATCTTTTATGTTGTTGGATTATTATTATTATTATTATTATTATTATTATTATTATTATTATTATTATTATTATTATTATTATTATTATTATTATTATTATTATTATTTACGTAGTCGAATGATCGCAGTGTTTGTGAGGTTATGTCATGAAACATGCACTGTATATAGACATTTATAAAAGACCAAATTCATGACGAACATCAAACATGGACCAATATTCCTGGAGACAGAGATAGGACGGATAGAAAGGGTCAAGAATTTCAAGTACCTTGGTGAGATCATACAGGAGAATGGGCTAGAAAAAGCTGCAGTGGAGATCGGATCTCAAAAATGGTGAGAGCATACGGCTCGACACAAATCATCTACAATAAGAAGTGCTTATCCTCTAATTCCGAATTAAAATATTACAACACCAGGGTCAAAGCAGAATGCCTCTGTGCTAGTGAATGCCTGTCCATGAACTACAAGCTGGAGAAGCTAGAGGTCCTGGAAACAAGAATCCTCAGAAAAATATGGGAGCTCTCCAAACTCAAAGCAGATGGAAACTTTGGAGCAATAAAGAAGTTTACCAGAGGGTGGAAAGAATCTCAGAGACCATGAAGAAAAGGAGACTGGCATTTCTCAGACATCTGTACAGAATGAATGCAAACAGACTTATCAAACAGATATTTGATTACTTCTGGAGAAAGAAAAGACCACTACAGCATGGATTAAGGAAACGAAGAAGAATATGGAAAAGGTTAAGCATCTCGGAAGTTCAGCTGTTAGAACACAGTGAAGAATTTGGAAAGGGTTCAAGCCGCAGGAAGAACGAAAAAGGCCAGAAGAGCTTGGACAGATGAACAATGGAAGCAGGCCAGGAAATGCATGAAGGAGTATTGGACGCAGAGAAAACTCCGCACAAATAGAAAGATTTGAAGTTGTAACGTGATCCTTAGTAGTCCATTCGCTTGCAAAAATAATAATAGGTTTAAATCCCACTAACTGCTTTGATGGTTTTTGGAGACGCCGAGGTGTTGGAATTTTCTTCTGCAGGAGTTCCTTATCTTATTGGTAAATCTACTGACACGAGACTGACAAATTTGAGCACCTTCAAATACCACTTGACTGAGAGAGGATCAAACCCACCAACTTGAGCTCAGAGGTCCAGTGCTCTATCACCTCAGCTACTGATCCTGGCTGCTTCTCTTACCTACATGGCTGAGTCCATTATTCTCTTAGATAACCTATCCTCCTTCATTTGTCTCATCTGACCCCACTACCTAACTTGGTTTATAGACATCGTTTCATCCAATAAGTTCCTTTCTAACATTGATTTTGTCTGCTCATTCTGAGTAGCCTCCTACCATTTTTCCCACCTGTTTGTACTAGCAATCCTCTCAATACATTTACAATTGTTACTTCCAACTTATGAATAAGACTAGCAAATGTATCCGTGCTTTGATGCGGTACCGTATTCTACATTGTATATGATTATCAAAGTAAATTACTGTACATGCAGTGAATAAGATTTTTTCAAACTGCATGCCTCTTAGCCTTATCCAAAAACAACAGGGGAAGATTCTCAGACATTGTTTCCAATGTGAGGTGTGAGTTGCAGAGTTGTAATGATAACGGCTGGCTCACTTGCCTACCGCCATTCACAATCGAGTAGAAAAGTTTTCATTATAATGGGAGGCCCCATTACCTACTGCGCCGTCACAATCGATTTGGGGAGTTTTCATTACAATGGCAGGTGCTTTTTCCTACTTCTAGAGAGATTACATCTGAGGAGTTTTTACTATAATAGCAGGCACCTTCCCTACTGCCAGTCAAAAGTGAGTTGTGCTGTTATCATTATAATGACAGGCCCATTTTCTTAATGGCAGTCACACCGAGGGACTAGGTAACTATGCCTAATGCCAGTCACATTTTAGATGGGTAAATTTGTTTATAATGGCAGGCACACTTGCCTTCTCCCAAACACATTCGGTTAGGGGAGTTTTGAACATAATTGCATGCTCCCTTGAGTTCTGCCAGTCAAATCGAGAAGGGAATTATTAATCACAATGGTAGTCTCTCCTTACTAATGCTAGTTACAAAGGTGTTGGAGAAGAATCCCATTCCTACCGCTAGTTAAAGTCAATGTGGAGAGTAATGACAATAGCAGGCGCCATCCTGCTGAGAGTCACTATTGATGTAAAATATTAATTATAATGGCAAAAGCCCTTTCTATGTCGCTACAAATTGACTTCAATGAATAAAAATAGATCAACATACGAAGTATATGCAGGTTTACAATATTGCAAACTTTTATTTACAGATTAACTGCTGCTAAATGATACGTGATATTGACAAATGGATTGTACTACAAGATGCCTGATATAGCGTTCTAAATGGCTGGTCTTAAGATATTTTCTCCTGTCTCATCTATTTGTAGGTAAAATTGTGTTAGGAATAGGGTGAAATTTTCGTAAGGTTGTCTCACAGTGCATTACTTTTGGGTACGAATGTGACAGCTACGAGGGTCGAGTTATAAGTCATGGCAACTATTTTTTTCTTGCGAACAGGAGACAACACGGAAAATCTAAGATATGCATTTGGAAATATAGGTAATGTACTTATGCACAGTGCCTGAAGACAAATTCTGACTTCAGGAGATTCTCGTAGGAAAGTGACAGAACACAGGCCGTTGGTAAACATTGTTTTATTATGGTATAGACAACACACCTCAGTCTACTTCAGTAACTAAATTCTGCATTAATTCCTCATGTGTCTATCTTCAAACTGTCTTGGTTAAAACAGAGTGTGGATATAATCAAGAACTTGTGTGTGTCCTTCTAGACTCTGCTTTGCAGCATTCTTGCTTGAAAGAAAAACTGGCAGAGAGATTGGGTCTTCAGGAGGTTTGGTGGTAGTACTGGGTCCCCTGTAGAGCATTGTGTGTTTGAACTTGTTCTTCAGAATCTTCATAATTCTAATCAGCTGAGACTGACTGCTCTTAGCCAGTCTGATATTTGTAGACAGGTCTCTTTCCTTACAGCAGAACAAGTGATGAAACTTGGACTGTCACACCTAGATGTAGGGAGAGATAAGGAAATAGAGATCCTTACTGGAGCAGATTTCCTAGGGTCAGTTCTCTAGAATGAGCATAGAATGGTGGGAGAATTGACAGCACTGTTGACTACATTAGGGTGGACGGTATTCAAGGTTTTGGTGATAGAGAAGCAACACCTATTCTGCTGATTACAGAGAAAATGTGTAACTTGTGAGAACTGGACATTTTGGGGATAGAAGATCCTATCTAAAAAAAAAAAAAAAAAAAAAGTCATCCTTGAAGCCGTACAGATAAAAGAAGATGGTAGATATGACGTTCGACCTCCATGGCTGAAAGATCACCTGCTCTGGGAGCCATCATATGAGACAGCAGAAAAGCGGCTAGAACTTACGAAGAGAAAACTTGAAATTAATGGTCGCTTAGAAGAATATGATAAAGTTTTCCAAGGCTGGTTTGATGAAGGGATAATAGAAGAAATTCCAGGTAATCAGACTGAAATCTGTGGGGATTATCTCCCTCATTGACCTATCATCAAGGATTCTGCAACAATACCAGTGAGACCAGTCTTTGATGCTTCCACGAGAAGAGGTAACAATCCTTCCCTAAACAGTTGTATAGAAAAGGGTCCCAATCTCATCAAACAAATTTCTTCTCTCTTCCTACAGTTTTGAAAGAAGTCAATTGGGGTTATTGCTGATATTTGTAAGGTGTTTACGCAAATTTCAGTAGCACCAGAAGAAGAAATTTCTTGAGATTTCTGTGGGGCAAGGAAGAAGTGAAAACATATAGGGACGATCGAGTAATTTTTGGAGTGACATTGAGTGCTTGAGTACCTTTTAGACCAAGCCTTGCTAGGTGCTCAAGATGAAAATAAAGTGACTGTTGATTTATTAGGCAGCTAAAGGACAGTTTTTACATTGATAATTGTTTGGCAAGTGACTCAAATAAGGACGAGCTGTAACTATTTGTCAGAACTGCTTAAGATGTTTTTTCCAATACAAGTTTGAGCTCAAAGGTTTGGAGAGCACTGATCCATTGTTTCAAGATGAGTTCAATTTGTTACCCGTCCTTGGAATAATGTGGAATTTCAAGGAGGATGTTCTTCGTTTGAACTGTGAGCCTCTGGAAAATATTTCACCAGAGAAGATAACTAAAAGGATGATGCTGTATTCTGTCCATCAGATTTATGATCCAATTGAATTTTTGGTACCCATTATGCTGTTGACTAAGTTTTTACTGCAGAAAATAAACAAGGTCTCTGGGGACACGAAAGTACCTTTGGAAATGAAAACTACATTTGGGAAATGGCTTCGTGATCTTCAAGAATTACACCAGTTGGAGATTCCTAGAAGATTCCCTGAAGTACATGTAGAACGTAGCCTCCATGCCTTCTACGATCTGAGTCGAGATGCATATGCTGCAGTGGTATTTCTACGTATGCAGATGGAGTGAGGAGTTCATGTCTAACTCCTTCAAGTGAAATCAAGAGTAGCTCCTTTACCCTGACTGACCATTCCTCTACTCGAGCTTATGGGAGCAACAATAAGTGCTAGATTGTTGTCGACTGTGAGAAAGGAGTTCGACACTGAGTCAGTTTACTTGTGGACAGATACTATGACAGTGTTGACATGGATACAGCATGAGATCCTTTGGTCAGGGTTAGGGAAATTAGATAACTGACTCCAAAGGAATCGTGGAGGCATGTGCCTGGTGCAATGAATCCTTCTGATCTGCCAACACGAGGATGTGGGACAAGAGAACTTATAACCTCTAGATGGTGGGAGGGACCATCCTGGTTGTACCTTCCAGCGGAACGGCCTTCAGATTGTAGGGTCAGGAATGAATATGAAATTATGCATGAAAGAAGAAAGACTGCCACAAACCTCGCCGTTACAGAAGATCCATTAAGGTCAGGATAATACTACAAGTATTTTTCTCAATTTGACAAGATAGTGAGATTGATTGTTTGGATGAAAGGGTTTATTTTTAACTGTAAATCTAAAAGGAGAGAGAGTGGAGAGCCCTAGTTGTTCAGAACTGGAAGATTGCAACAGAACAGTTATTAAACTTATCCAGAATGAGAATTTTCAAGGAGATGAGGACCAAAAGCAGACCTCAGTTGTGTGAATCCTGGATGAACATGGTACTTTGCGAGTGAATACAAGAGTATCAGAGAGGGAGGATAAATTTGAGTTTCGTCAGCCTGCTATCTTGCTAGGATATCACCCTGTTGTGCAGCAACTTATTCATGATACTCATGTTCAGGACTGTCATGTAGACCCACAGACTCTGTTGGGTATTCTCAGGGAATGATTCTGGATCTTGAATGGAAGAAGAATCATGAGATCATTTGTACAAAAATGTGTCATTTGCAGGAGGTACAAAAAGACCAAAGGGTTCTACACCATCTCTGCCTAATAATCGCATGAGAGATGCCAAGATTCTTGAAGGAGTTGGTGTTGACTTGGCTGGCCCGTTGATTGTGAGAGGTAATCAGAAGATATGGGTTTGTTTGTTCACATGCGCCGTGTACCGAGCAGTGCATTTGGAACTGCTTGCATCATTATCTACAGACTTTTTTCTTCAAGGACTATGAAGATTTGTATCATGTAGAGGAAAGCCTTAGACAATTTATGGTGACAATGGAACAAATTTTAGAGGTGCGAGTAACATGATGGCTAAGTTTAACTGGCAGCAGATGGAGTCTTATTGCAGCATTCAAAGAACTGAATGGAAATTCAACCCTTTCACAGCCTCGTGGTGGGGTGGCTTGGATTGATGAAAGACCTCATTTGTAAAGTTCTAGGAAAATCTTCCCTAACATCTGAAGAATTAATGACTGTTATGTGCGAGTGTGAAGCAACCATCAATAGTCATCCCTTAACTTCAGACACAGAAAATCCTGATGACTTGAGACCAATCACACCAGCGATGTTCCTTCAAGAGGTCCATGAGATAGGTGTACCAGATCTGGATGTGATGGGTAGACCTCAATTGAGGAAGAGAGCAGCCTATTGACTGAAACTGAGAAATGCACTTCGTCAGAGATTTCGTAGTGAGTACCTTTGCCAACTTCAGTTGAAGCAAAATCAGCATGACAAATTTAGCAAAGGAGATGTTGTGCTCATTGAGATGGACATTCTTAATAAACTGGAGTGGCTGCTGGGTATTACTGAAGATCTGTTACGTGGGAAGGATGGTCGTGTCTTTGTACAAAGAGGGGAGTGGTCATGCATCGTATTTGGTATCTGATCCCGTTAGAATGTTCTCTGTCATTAGTTGAAGAGACCGAACAGAAGATTAATGCCTCGAAGAGAGAGACAGGCTTGGAGATAGACCGTACTAGATGCGGAAGAGTGATGAAGCAACCTGCACGGTTTCTACGATGAATTACTGACTATTGCAATTTTGTTATAGGACTGAAAATTGCAAGGTGGGAGAATGTTGGGATATTTGATGTTTTGGTGTTGGCCATGTTTTACTATGAATTGTACTTTTGTGACAATGGCAGAACTACAGACATTGTTGTTGTACAAAGTTAATAAAGTCGGATAGTCCTTGTTGTATTCGCGAGTCTGAGTATCGTATTAAATAGATTGAGATACCTAATTATTGCACGACATATGATGTTAAAGTATTAACAGGTAATGAGGAAGTACATTCAGGGAAGTGGAGTAGACGAGGGAGCAGTGATGAGAGTACTTGGAGCTCAAAGCTAAGTAGGGAGAGGATAAAATATTTGGTGTTAAACTGTAGAAGTATTGTAAGGAAAGGAATAGAATTAATTGATTAGAAATATATTACTAGATATTGTAAAATGAGTTGAATCATGGCTAGAAGTGATATTATGGATACAGAAATTTTCTTCTGGAACTGGAGTGTGTATTGTTCAGATAGGATAGATTCTACAGGAAGGGAAATATTCATACTGGTGAAAGAAGAATTTGTAAGCTATGCAAAAGTTAAGGATATATATGAAATTCTTGGGGCAAGGTTAAGCTCTAAAAATAATATGCAACTTGATGTTTTTTGGATTTACAGAAGTGGTAATGCTAACATAGAATTATTTAATAAGATAATCAGCTATGTGGGGAATGACATAGAAAAAATGTGATTGTAGCAGGTGATCTCAATTTTCCAAATTTTAACTGAGAAGGTAATGCGAATGGCAGAATGCAAGATCAACAAATGGTAAATAAGTTACTGCAATATTGAAGGGCAGCTGAATCAGAAAGTGATGAAACCAACAAGGGGAAAAAATATTCTATACATGGTGCTGATAAAACCAAATGTGCTCTATAGAGAAACTGAAGTGATAGATTGGTATAAGTGACTGCAGACATAGTTTTGTCATAGTTAAAAATTAATGTAATAGAAAGTAAAGTTGTAAAAGTAGGACCTTATGCAGCACCATATAGTTAATAAGTAGAGCTAGGAATTATAAGTGCAAAATTTGGGTCAAAAAGGTACAATAATTTTGTTTTAAAAGGTGCAAATTTAAAATGTAAATATTTATTACAAACTGTACTAAAACCAACAACATTAGGCCTACATATTAGGACACAAATTCACACACTTAATAAAAAGGCTGCCTAAAAATAGTCCAAAAACACAACATTATTAAAGGTGCTCATCTAGAAACTGCTTTTTTAAAATTTTATTTTTATTTTATCAGTGAAGCTCCACCTCCGCTCACCAAGTACTTGTGTGTTGAGAAGGAATATTCCATGTCAGCAGACATAAATGATGCATATTTCGCTTATAGTCAATAATGTAAATCCTTGCTTGCAGTAAAATCCTCAATGTCATGGTTTATGGCTAAGCTCTGCTCCAGCTTCTGCTTTTCACTGTACTCCAGTGCTTCCTTCTCATCCATCAGAACAGCCCATTGCACTTTTTTCTGAGGACACTGCTCCTCCAATTTTTTCTTTTTTAAGGAAGAAGTCATACTTTTCAGTCTCGACTCAGTTAAATATAACTTAAAAGCTTTTCAATCTGTCGAACACACAAGTTCAGTATAAATATTAGTATAACATACGTGTAAAAAGAACATATTATTAAACAAGGAATAAAAATACACACGTTCAACAGACTGAAAAGTTTTTAAGTTACATCCTCCAATTTTGTAATGGCAGTTGTCAGGAAACAGTGAGCATGTGGTAAAAGTCGATCTTGCAATTCCTATTTAGGTGCTAGTTTATCGTCCTTTGTCACAGCTGAGGAATCATTCGGTAAATCATCTAAGGAATCACTTGTAGCCTTAAAATGGTTAAAGATAAATACTGCAGCCTTCGACCCAGTACCCCATCCACTGAAAACTGTGGAAGTCCCGTAATTTCAACATAAATATAGCATCCTAACAGGAGCCCTTTTCGGAATTTTCTTAATGGAAGACACAAATTAATTCGCATACGAATATTTGTGCCAGGCCAGGGCGAGTAGCTCAGGTGGTAGAGTACTGGCCTTCTGAGCCAAAATTGGCAGGTTCAATCCTGCTTCAGTCAATGGTATTTGGAGGTGGTCAAATATGTTGGCCTTGTATTGGTAGATTTATTGGCATGTAAAAGAACTCTTGCAGAACAAAATTCTTGCAACTCGGCACTTCCAAAAAACAGTAACAACGTAGTTAGTAGGACGTTGAGCCAATTCTTTTTTTTTGAAATGCAGGTTGGATGTTTTAGATAGGAGTAGGTTTCTGGTTGGCTGTAAGTGCTAGCCACACTTGATCATTTTCGATTACTTCAGGCTGCAATTGAACCCATGCATTGTTGAAATTTTGCATCATATTGGCAATGTCTGTTTTGTTCAGAAAGCAAATAAAAACTATGGGTTTCACTAGCTATCCTTTTAGCGGTGTTATTAAAATGTTCAAAACCTATTTGTTCTGTCTATCAGTGGTTTCATTTAGAAAGAAAAATTGATTATCGGCTAATACTTGCCTGTTCTGTTTTTATTTCTCTTCGTACAGCGGATGAAGATTTGATTTTCGTAAAGTGCTCTCATCTGTAACAGACCTCCCAGTATATTTCTGCAAATACGATTTCGTAACAGGGTTATTAAGCTTCAAAAGTAGAACATCACACGCCCCAAATATCTTTACAGTATTAGTAAGAAATTCACTTTCATTTCTTGAATTTAAAGAGGCCAGTGCCTCACCAATAAACTGATGTCACAGTCCACTTTCGCTACATTATAATTCCTTATTCTTCACCTATATGCTGCTTGATGCATTAACATTTTTGTTGTTCATCATTACTGAAGTATCACATATATTGATTGCACCTCAGAACAGATCTATCACTTTGAATATCATCTGCAGTAAAGACTTGACATCATCATGCATTTTCCCAGCATTCATTTTCTGTTTTGACATGCTGAATATTGACAACAAAGGAGAATGAAAGAGTCACTATACTCTAGCCAAAGTGTACTATGGACTGAAAAATTACAACAGTTAAAATTTTTTCCCCCACTCCAGATAGTGATTGTTGGGATTGTTAATTGGTCAAATTGACTTCACCTTCCTCCTTTTCTTCCTGTAGTAGGATGAAGTGCAAATTGATTTATGGACCTTTTGCTTAATGAGAGTTCATTGAACGCAATCTAATCCGAAAGCTTTCTTCTAACAAGACTGCTGAAGCAAAGCAAGACAATAAATTTTAACAAAAAGCATGCAGAAAGTGGCAGATTTTTTCCCTTATAAAATAAGTCAATGGGAGAAGAGTAGATTAAGCTTCAGATGTTCAATTTCCTTTGTTTACTTTTATGGAAAAAAAAAAAAAAAATGCAGCAAAGTAGCAAAAGTAGGAGTTGGGGGCGGGGAGTGCTAAAAGGTGCTGACATTGAGTTAAGGTGCAGAAAGGTGCAACCAAAACACAGTTAAGATTGTTTATTTCATGCTTTCCTTGTAAGACAAGAAAATTTGGACATTTTAATAGTGAAAAATTATTAAGGTACGGCACCTAAAATTCCTAGCTCTATTAATAAGATAGGCATGAGGAAGTTTTTAAAAAGTAATTGTGATCAGTGGAAAATGCTAAATAAAGATGTAAATTGTGTATGAGACGGGTTTAAAGTAACTCTTAACGTGCTTGAAAACAGGTATGTACCTTTAGAAGTAGTAAGGAATGGTGATGACCGGCTATATTCATCATCATCATTATCATCGTCATCATCATCATCATCATCCTTTCTCCTTATCCAGCTCCTGCCAGGTTTGGGCATTCATGGCACTTCTCCCCTTCCTCTTGCCTTCCACTATTCCTATTTCATCATTTTGTCCCAGTCCAGGTTTCTTCTTCATGCACCCCTCTTTATCGAATA
This sequence comes from Anabrus simplex, assembly GCF_040414725.1. Taxonomy (NCBI): domain Eukaryota; kingdom Metazoa; phylum Arthropoda; class Insecta; order Orthoptera; family Tettigoniidae; genus Anabrus; species Anabrus simplex. Next base: position 233,430,661 of record NC_090271.1, read on the forward strand.
AATCCACCTATTTTTAGGCCTCCCTCTTGTTCTCTTTCCCTTATACTTCATCTCCATCATCTGTTTTGATATTCTTTCCTCCTCCAAATGGAGTCAGTGTGATGCTGACACAGTTTTTGTATATTGCTTCCATCATCTCTACAGTCTGTGTACCCAATCTCTTTTTGACCATGGTTTTCCACACCTTCTCCCTGGGAATGCTTCTTTTTTTTTTTTCAATTTACTTTACATTGCACCGACACAGATAGGTCTTATGGTGACGATGAGATAGGAAAGGGCTAGAATGGGAAGGAAATGGCTATGGTCTTAATTAAGGAACAGCCCCATCATTTGCCTGGTGTGAAAATGGGAAACCATGGAAAACCATCTTCAGGATTGTCGACAATGGAGTTCGAATCCACTATCTCCCAGATGCAAGCTCACAGCTGCGTGGCCCTAACTGCACAACCAACTCGCCCGGTAGGGAACACTATTGTGGAAAGACAGAATGGTTTAGAAATGAAGCTAGATTAAGATAGGAGAATGTGCCATGGCCTGTCTCTAATGATTATGGACGAAATTGCAAAAAAGACAAAGGAAGCCTTTGGGAATGAGGAGATGAAGTTATTACTATTTGCAGACAATATTGTGGTGTAGAGAACAAGCAGCGAAGAAGTACAAAAAAACTTGATGCACTGAACAAGAAAATTGAAAAGTATTATATAAAAATCAATGCAGAGAAAAGCATGTACTTCAGTTATTTTTATTTAGCGCTTGACCACTAGGGTTCAGGAAGAAGAGTTTAAAAATACAGTTCATCAGCAAGATGGCAGTAAGCAGTAATGCCAAAAGTAACAACTATTGCATTCATATTAATCTAGAAGCTTTACCAAATATCAGAATGTAATCAATGAAGTGTGTGAATTGGTTAGTGAGAGTAAATTGTGAAGATACAATATTGTATGTAATACCACAAGGCTTTGAATGTTGATAGTAGGATGAACTCCATTTCAGAAAATTGTCTGCCAGGTGGGTTCCTTGTCTCCTCAACCAGGAACAAAAAAATTTACACCAGGAAGTTTGTCAGAGACTCCTGCATCGCTATGAGCAGGAAGAAGAGGATTTTTTTTTTTGGTATTGTGACTTGTGATGAAACTTGGGTGCATCATTACACCCCAGAGTCAAAGCAAGTAAGCATGGAGTGGCAGCAAAGAGACAAAGCAGGTCTGATCAAGGTCAAAACACACCCATCTGCTGGAAAGGTGCTTGCAACTGTTTTTTGGGACTCTGCAGGCATTTTGCTGGTGGATTTTCTTCATGAACAAAGGACATTTAATGCAACCTATTACTGTCACCTTTTGGATGAAGCAAAAGCTGCGTATCACAACAAGCGATGCTGGCAACCAATCCAAAATGTCATTCTTCTGCATGACAATGCAAGGCCGCAAACTGCTGCTGCTTTAATGCGTGAAAAACTGGAGGAAATCCATTGGACACCTCTGGAACACCCTCTATACAGTCCAGACTTATCACCCTACAACTTCCACTTGTTTGGACCACTCAAACAAGACCTATGATGACAACGGTTCGATGATGATGATGCAAGTGTAGACGAGTTTGTGCGCAACTGACTCCGCACATGTCTCTCTTCTGTCTATCAGGATGGCATCAAAAACTTACCAATCATATGGAGAAAATGTGTATTGAAGGCAGGACCCAATGTAGAAAAGTGATCCCTATATGTGTATTTTTTTTGGTTGATGCAACAAATTAAAAAAAAAAAATCCTGTTTATATTTGATTCACCCTCATAATTCCAAGAATCTCAAATTACAACCCTCTCATAACCCTATTGTACTATGACATTTTCAACATATACTCTAGTCATCATCATCATCATCATCATCATCATCATCATCATCATCATCATCATCATCATCATCATCATCATCATCATCATCATCATCATCAATGTCCCACTCCAGTCTCTTAGGTGTGGTTATATACTCTAGTATTCCTATAAATTAAACCATTAATTTAATTACTGATGATTTAAATAAATTCAGTAACCCAAGTAAGTTGGAAATAGAGGAATTTATAAATATTCTAAAATTTGTTTTCGACAACAATTGTTTTCTCTTTAATGATGTAATTTATCAACAAAATGAACTCCCAGTGGGTTCTCCAGCTTCAGGCATCATGGCTGAGATTTACATACACCAGTTGGAACAATCAGAAATAATCAATAATGTCAATGGGATCTTTCATTGGGTAAGATTCGTTGATGATATCTTTACCATTATCGACCAACATGTCACTGATAGACAAGCCTTACTAGAATAACTTAATTCCTTAAAAGCTCACATAAAATTTACTGTAGAAACATAAATCCTTACTTTTTTTTTTTTTTTTAAATTTGCTGTACGTCGCACCAGCACAGAGAGGTCTTATGGCGACAATGGGGAGGAAAGCACTAGGAGTGGGAAGGAAGTGGCCGTGACCTTAATTAAGGTACAGCCCCAGCATGTCCCTGGTGTAAAAATAGGAAACCATGGAAAACCATCTTCAGGGCTGCTAACAGTGGGGTTCGTTCGAACCCACTCTCTCCCGGATGCAAGCTCACAGCTGCGCACCCCTAATCGCATGGCCAACTTGCCTGGTCTTACATTTTTCTAGATCTTAAAATCATGAGAAATAATAACGCTATTTGAAAAATTAAAAAAACCCACTTAAACTGCTAATGTCATAAAACAGGATTCCCTACACCCTGGTGCATATAAAAACTTCACCTTAATGTCCACCATCCAACAAAAATTATAAAAAGAAAGAAATAATCAATATATTATATGCTATAGATTTCAACAACAGCTATAGCAGAAATTTTGTAGACAAAATCATCACCAAAATAACAAACAAGCTAATTACCATGCTAAAGAATTGTAACTTTCACCTTCAACAATAGTAACTTATTTCAGCTCACAAATATATTTAAAAGACAGAATTTCAACATTGCATTCCGAATAAAAAACACCCATTCGAAGCTTTTCTACAACACATACATTTTAAACTACAACAATAAACATATTTGAATTTTAGCATTTACAAACTTAAATGTCTCCAGTATAATGCTAGTTTTATTGGTCAGACAAGGAGGAATTTTTTAACCCATTACAAAGAACATAATAGATTCTCTGCCATGAGTGAACATATGACCAAGTTCAATTACTCTTTTGGACACTGTACATACAGCTAACAAAGGTGCCTTGCTTAACATATTTGAAAACATTCACATATATCTGGAACAAAGAAGTAATCCTAACTTCAGTCTGAATAAAATTTCTAGAAATGTTAACATAATTTTTGATAAAATAATAAAAATTAATTCAGAATAAAAAGCCGATAAAGCAATCTCGGTGTGCAATGGGCAGCCTGCCACTTCCTGTCTGTTCCCCTTCTCTGCCATCTCCGCTCAACAAGAACAGCTTCCGGCTGCTGCCTGCCAGTGTAAGTCAAATGTCAACGCGATATGATGTGACAGAGCCCACTTGATCGGGCCGATGCGACTTAGAGTGAATACTTTACATTATCACTTACCCAATTTATTTTACTACCTTCTCCCAAATACAGAGGCGTAGAGCAATGGTGGAGCCGGGCCCACCCTCCTCTGCTCGGTTGGCTGGTCGGAATGCAGAGCTGTTGGACCATGGACCAGCCATGACCCACTCTACATCCTGCTAACAAATTTGTTTGAAATTGCTATAGCCCTTCTCTGTGTCATATCTGCTGAAAATTTGTGAGTCTTAAGAAGGGTGTTAATTTTATTTTTGTTCTCTGTCTCTGCATCTGCTATCTTAAGTCCAACTGCTTTGAGATCTTGCTATTAAAATGGACCCACAAATTTTCTTTTTTAACAATAAGGGTAAGTGTGCCCAAGAAGTATTTTAAACCATTAAAATGAACTCTCAAAGGTAGATTTTTTTTCTCTCAAATATTGTTAGGTTGTTGAGCCTCCGTGGCTCAGACGGCAGCGCATCGGCCTCTCACCGCTGGATACCGTGGTTCAAATCCTGGTCACTCCATGTGAGATTTGTGCTGGACAAAGCGGAGGCGGGACAGGTTTTTCTCCGGGTACTCCGGTTTTCCCTGTCATCTTTCATTCCAGCAACACTCTCCATTCTCATTTCATAGCATCTATCAGTCATTAATAAATCACTTTGGGAGTGGCGACCCCATCGTACTAACAGCCTATATCTGGTTCATTCATCACATTCCTGACCCGGTCAAAGACTGGAAAACAGGTTGTAGGTTTTTTTCATTGTTAGGTTGTTAATGCCATACTACTCATGTTTTAGGGAAAAATATACATTTTTGGAAGTCTTCCTTGTTAGCTTTTAGGAAATTAAAAATGTTTACTGAGTTTGATTGCTCTAGATCTAGATCTTATAATTCCTGAGGAAAGTGTACTTAAACATTCAAATTGTAATGTAATTGTAATGTTGGTTGTCAACTGAAGAGGATTGGCTGTGGTGCCACCAAATTTAAATAGCCATTTATTCTAGGAATGTACATAGATTATATATTTTTATATTCATAAAAGCTTACTGTATCCAAAAGAGTGAAAAAAAAAAGAACAAAATGTGAATATTTGGTGACTTATCATGTCCACATACTCTTAACCTTTTCACTCCAATGGATTGCTGTAGCAGTCGGGAGAGATCATGCCTATTAGCTGTTGTGCAGAAGTATTGCCACATGGCCAGTGGACTGCTGTAGCAGTTGTGTTATGTTTTTGGTCTCTTCTGTATTTTGCTATGGTAGACTGCTGGAGAAGTTCAACCTTTATGATATCTAGGGTTTTCTTGTGAGTCTGTAGTTACTAGCAGCCACCAGATGTCAGGAGAAATCAATTAGACGGTAAGGGTTCGAGTGACCTTAACACTCATAATTTGCTGCATAATTACTGTTCACTGCCAAGGTACTAGCGCTTCTATAGTTAGCTTCAACACATTGTGATACAGTACTTCATAATCCATGAGAAGCTGTAAATGAAGCTCTTATCCTTATATCAGATAGCGACTTTGAAGAAAATGCTGAATACAAAGCCACGGATCTTAACAAAGGGTGGGAATCTTTGAATGAATGAAAATTAAAATATATGCAAAGATATCTGACTGAACTATATATATATTTTAAATAGTCAATCTGTCGTGTCTTAAAAATTTAAACAAAAGTGAGCAAAAAAGTGAAGAGTGGAAATTTTTCTGTGCAGCAGGCAGAGCCACCTGCCCTAGGCACTCTTCCTCAAGGCCACACATCTGCTTTAGCTTCACTGGAGTGAAAAGGTTGCCGGCCCCGTGGTGTAGGGGTAGCGTGCCTGCCTCTCACCCGGAGGCCCCGGGTTTGACTCCCGGCCAGGTCAGGGATTTTTACTTAGAGCTGAGGGCTGGTTCGAGGTCCACTCAGCCTATGTGATTAGAATTGAGGAGCTATCTGACGGTGAGATAGCGGCCCTGGTCTAGAAAGCCAAGAATAACGGCCAAGAGGATTCATCGTGCTGACCACACAACACGTCGTAACCTGCAGGCTTTCGGGGTGAGCAGCGGTCGCTTGGTAGGCCAAGGCCCTTCAAGGGCTGTAGTGCCATGGGGTTTGATTTTTTCATTTTTGGAGTGAAAAGATTAAGCTGTATGAATAAGCTAAGTGTGATGTTTATATTCTCATAGTTAGGGTTCTAATGATTTGCAGATGAATACAGAAAATAATTATATTTTTTCTTAAAGGTTACAGCCAGCATCACCTGAGAAGTTACTAGAGGCCTTTTTGACCCTAGATCCAGAAAATAAAGGCTATCTATCCAAAGACGATATTAGCAAAGCCATGATGGAAGAAGGAGAACCTTTTACCCAGGAAGAGTTGGATGAAATGCTGGCCATTGCTGTGGATGGAGAAACAGGAAGAATTCCGTATGAATACTACATTAACCAACTAATGGTATAACTATATATATATCTTTCCTTGCCAACACAATTAAAGTACCTACGTAATATAACATAAGCTTGGGCTACTGATGAAAACAAGAGCTATTGGATTAGACAAAAGAGTGACTGAATGGGTGGCTAAATATCTAGAAAATAGAACTCCAAAGAATTAGAGTAGTTGAAGCATTATCTGATCTAGTAATAATTAAGACAGGGGTTCCACAAAGCAGTATTATTGGACCTTTATGTTTTCTTATAGAGTAAAGAACTGGAATCACAGATAAGGCTTTTTGCAGATTATGCTATACCGTAAAGAGGTGGCCACAGCGCATGCGGCTCTTTCGCCGCTCTCATTTGGCTCCTCAAAAATCATGACACTGAAATAGTGCATTCATGTAAGTTTTCTTTTATTGTTCCAACTATGACAGCCCTTGTAACATCTTATGCAAGTCGGAAATGGTACAGAATAAAACACACATCATCATACTGGTACTTGCAGTTTTGTTGTTCATCACTAGAGGGTAGCACATTGTATTATATCTCTTTCTTTTTTTTTTTTTTTTTTTTTTGCTAGGGGCTTTATGTCACACCGACACAGATAGGTCTTATGGCGACAATGGGATAGGAAAGGACTAGGAGTTGGAAGGAAGCGGCCATGGCCTTAATTAAGGTACAGCCCCAGCATTTGCCTGGTGTGAAAATGGGAAACTACAGAAAACCATTTTCAGGGCTGCCGATAGTGGGATTCGAACCTACTATCTCCCGGATGCAAGCTCACAGCCACGCGCCTCTACGTGCACGACCAACTCACCCGGTATTATATCTCTAGCCAGCTCTGCATCCCACAGCAATTACCCAAATTAACCTTAGCTTGGCAACCCACTCTCAGTTTCACTTCAGTTTGGAGTTGGTGTTTTGTGATTTACAATCATAAAACTTAGTGAAGGTACTAGTAGTTTGTATCTTAAAATGTTTTCCAAAAAACGGAAATATGAAGATAAAGTAAACTCGTGTCCTCATCCCGAGGTGGTGCAGCTCTTTTCAGGCACACCCCCATTGGAGGTGAGCTGCATGTACCATTTCAATCACATACCAGCCCTCCTGCCATTCTTAAATTTATGGCAGACCCAGGAATCGAACCCGGGCCCCCGAGGACGGCAGCTAATCACACTAACCGTTACGCTACAGAGGCGGACAATATGAAGATGAGAACAGATCATTCAAGAAAGAGTGGGAGGAGTAGTTTGCTTTTATGGAGACAAGTGGCAAACCAGTTTGTATTTTCTGTCTTGTCGCAGTTCAAGGCCAGTAACCTCAAACATCACCGTGACATGCATCACAGTGCGTTTACAAAAGACTTTCCTGTTGGTTCTACATTAAGAAAAACAAAATTATCATCACTCAAAAACTGCATGGTCAGAGTCTAGTTTTGCATGCTTTTATAAAGGAGGAAGATTTAGCAATTGAGGCAGGGTTTCCCTTGGCTTTAATGTTGCAAAGTCTAAGAAACGTTACTCAGAGGGAGACTTTATTAAACAAAATATTGCAAAGTAATTTCTGTTTTGGATCCCAAAACAAAAAGTTACACATAATAGTTCACCAAATGCCCGCATCTAGGCACACAATTGAAAGACGAATTTCTGTCATTAGTAGCAGTTCTAACTTCTACAACCTCGTAAGACGTCTACTTTGGGATAACAAAGTGCCCATGAGAATCAAGATGACTCTGTATAAGTCATTCTCACATAAAGTTTAGAAAAGTGTACACTGAAAGAGAGAGAAGTTAGTAAATTGCAAGCATGAGAAATTAAGTTCCTACGATCTACCCTCCAAAAACACTCAAGTACCAATGACGTCAAAATGGAACTGGAAGTGGACTCGATAGAAGAGAAGCTAAGGACTTCGAGACTAACACGGTTTGGACATGTAAAGCGAATGCCTGGCACAAGAACACCACATGCATGCCTAGAACAAACAGTTGAAGGAAGGAGGCCAGCGGGAAGACCAAGGAAGAGATGGCTATACCGAACGGGAGACGATATGGAGAGAAGAGGAGGGAACTGGGAGTCAGTGGTTAGAAAAAAGGTGTTTCTGGACAGACAACGATGGCAAAGGCTCGGTGAACACCATCTTATCCGGCACGCTGGAGTTCTATGATGCTTAGCATTTACTCTGGCTTTGGATGAATCTACTGACATTCAGGATAAACCAGAACTTGCCACATTACGAGGACGGTTTGAAAAGTTCTCGGAATCACCGCTAGATGTCAGTGCTAGAGCAATGAGGTTCCTGCGCAATAATCACACATCCTTTGTGAGTGAACACGTGGCGCATCAGTGCTCTAGCTGCAGGAGTGTGGTAGTGACGACTCTTTGTTGTTGTTCCCGCGTAGTGATTTGTGACAATGGAAAAAACTGAGATTCGAGCAGTGATTAAATACTTTGTAAAGAAAGGTATGAAAGCAAAGGAAATTCATGCTGACTTTCAGAACACACTGGGGGACTCTGCTCCTTCATTTTCAACTGTTGCCAAGTAGACCAGCGAGTTCAAATTTGGTCGGGAGAGCTTGGATGATGATCCGCGTAGTGGACGGCCAAAAAGTGTTACGACCCCAGAATTTACCGCAAAAGTGCATAAAATGGTCATGGAGGATCGTCGACTGAAAGTGCGGGAGATTGCTGAAGCTGTAGGGATGTCTTTGGAATGGGTATATTATATTTTAACCAAAGAATTGGGTATGAAAAAATTATCCGCAAGATGGGTGCCGCGGCTCTTGACATTGGACAATAAACGCACCAGATTGGAAATGTGTGAACAAAGTCTGGCCCGTTTTCAGTGCAACCAACGAGATTTTTTGTGCCAGTTTGTGACTACAGATGAAACTTGGGTCTACTACTATACCCCAGAGACAAAACAGCAGTCAAAGCAGTGGAAACATGCTGATTCACCACCACCAAAGAAAGCAAAGGCAGTGCGTTCGGCCGGAAAGGTCATGGCCTCAGTTTTCATGGATGCAAAAGGCATTCTGCTGATAAATTATCTTCCTACTGGCCAAACAATTATGAGGCAATACTATGCAAACCTCCTAGACCAACTACAGGAAAAGATATGCGAAACAAGGCCTGGTTTGGCAAGGAAAAATGTCATCTTTCATCAGGACAACGCTCCGCCGCACACAAGTGTTATTGCCATGGCAAAACTTCATGAACTGGGGTATGAATTGTTGCCACATCCACCTTATTCACCTGATTTGGCACCATCAGACTTTCATCTATTCCCCAAGCTGAAAATTTTCCTCGGTGGACAGAGATTTTCTACAAGGGAAGAACTGACAGCCGAATTGGAGAGGTATTTTGCAGACCTGCAGGGATTATCACTTCTTGTCCTTTTTCTTCTTCCCTTGGGTGTCCCAGCGTTGCAGTGGTGTATACTCATATCACTGTTATTCTAGGATATAAATATACAAACATACATGCAAAACAATGTTCAGAAAGTACTGTACATGGGTGGATTTCAGGCTTTATATTCTACTCTCATGTCACAGTGGGCCAATCAGATGAGAATTTTGTCAGCTTTTGGAGTGTGGGCTGTACTTTCTTCACTCACATCTCTATAATGTTAATAATGATGAACAAACACATAAGCTAAGATACACACTTTAGTATTGAGTGTTGACTGTGGTGGTGTGATTTTATTTGGTGAGGTAGATACCTAAGAAAGAAAAGGGAGGGAGGGGGGGGGGGGCGTTGAGCCCATTACTTTCTAATCCTGTGGCTGAATAGTATGTGTTTAGGCGTTGTAGCACTTAATGCTTCTGATTACCTGATGACTTTGTGTACGTTTGTACTGTCTCTTTTTTTTTTTTTTTCTGATATAGTGTCTTATAAAACTGGTGTTTGTTAAGGTGTGAAGATTCCTTACATTTTCCGCCTGATATTTCTGACATGATGTAGCATTGTAAGCTTTTTGTCTAGGATTACCCAGTCTTTTCATGCCATTCTACTTGTTTATCAAATAGCGTCAGAGGTTTGATGCTTGCAGGTTTGTGTGTTTGTTTTTCTGCGTCAACATCACTGCTTAGCACTTATCTGCATTTAATTTAATGTGCCATATGGTAGCTGTAGCCTCTTTTGTGTCCTCATGAGCTGAGAGTGCTGGACTGATATGATGGTATTGTCCACGTAGAGGTATATAGTTGTGAGGTCCATTGTCAGCATATCGTTTGTATAGAGGACAAACAGGATCGGGCCTATTAGCGAGCCTTGGGCTACATCAGCTCTGATATTTTACGTACTTGACAGCATGTTATGCACATACAATGGTCTTCCAGATATGAAGAAGGTGTCTCACATTTTGAGCAGGCACATCGCAGACAAGAAATTGGAACCCATGAAAAGCAGAAACTACGTCAGATCCAAACGCGTCCTCCACCCACCTTTTACATGTGACCTTTGTGGCTGCATGTTGCATGAGAAGATTGGCTTGATCAGTCATCAGTGATATCTCTACAGAACCAACAGACTTTAAGAAGAATTGCAGGAGAAAAACGTATTCTCGGAAACTAGTAGTGGCCGACGACGACGATCCCAGATAGAACTCGTAATCTATCAGTTTTGCCAACAAGCCTTCATGCCATATTTTAATGAAGGCCTTCTGGATATCTAGGAAAACTGTGCCTGTGTCCTTTCACTTGTTGAACCCAGTGGTGGCATGCTAAAGAATCTCATAAGGAGCTGCGTGGAAGAGTGTGCATTCATGGTTCATCCTGGATTATTCCCCTTTCCTTGATGTGTGCAACGAGCTTTCCAAGTCGTATTTTCTCTAATACCTTGGTGACGGCATGTAAGAGACTTATTGGATGATAGTTGTTCGCATCCAATATGTCTTTCCCTGGTTTCCCAAATACTAGTATTTTTTGCTAATTTCCATTGTTCAAGAAAGTATTGCAGCCTGAGCATTGCATTGAAAATACTAGTGATGATTGTAAGGGCTTTTATCTCTTTAATGTTTTTTTAATTTTTTTTATTGTTACAATTTGCTTTACGTCGCACTGACACAGATAGGTCTTAAGGTGATGATGGGATAGGAAAGGCCTAGGAGTGGGAAGGAGCCGTCTGTAGCCTTAATTAAGGTACAGCCCCAGCATTTGCCTGGTGTGAAAATGGGAAACCACGGAAAACCATCTTCAGGACTGCCGACAGTTGGGTTCGAACCCACTATCTCTTGGATGCAAGCGCACAACTGCGTGCCCCTAACCGCACAGCCAACTTGCTTGGTATTTGTAACCACTATGGTTTACACAACAAAGAACAAGACTGATGATAAAAAAATTTAAACCCCATGAGTTTCGAATGCATAAAATAAATTAAACACACACACCATATTAATACTCTGAAAACTACAAGAGAGGAAACGGGAAGCAGGCTGGAAACCCTACAAGGTCCGTGAGAAGTAGTGCGTTGCCAGGAAAACAAAATCAATGGTGATCCCTTTGTGAACTCTACATTTACTAAATTAATAATTGGAAAATAATGTTGCAAAACAGAGTCAACAATGAAATAAAATAAGGTTAACATAGCAAATAAACAATTTTAAGATGTGAATTGTGCAAATAATACAAGGTTCATGCCAACGACTTTAAAACATGTAAAGAAATTATTAACAGCCATAACCTAAAATCATCACAAGGTAGTTTCATAAGGTAGTTGTGGATGATGTCAACTTAAAATTACATTTAGGAAAAGTAAGAACTGACGTGATATAATTTACCAAGGACTATCCCCTTATAATAAAATAAATTAAAGAAAAGATACACGTTAACATAACACCACCTCCAGGTTAAGAAATTAGCAAGGAAAAGAAGGGTGGTAATTACAAAAATCTTAATGCAGACGCCAACGAAGTAGCTGCCTTTTCAAAAAAACTTCTGAGTAAGGTGCAACCTTAAATGGGTGTACGTTAAGATGAAACAGGACTACAGGAGGCAATTAAAATTTACATATTAATTACACAGTTCATAAAACCAAAGAAAAGAGGAATTGCCTCCAAAACAAAAGGATGAATGACTAGTTTGCAGCTAAATCATTTCGACAAAGAAAGTGGCGAATATGGGTACCGAAGGTAGGCTCCGGTGCACTAAGTAGATTTTACATTTAAAGTTAAAGTTCAAAAACAGAAATAGAGCTTACCCCAGAGGCTGAAATCCCCATCATGGGGTAGACGATGAGCGCGTCTGGTCCTGAAGCCGGTCAGCAGAAAGAGACGTGGACTCTTTGCCGCTCTCATGAGGAGGATGAAGCTGCAAATCCGTGCAATCACAAGTGACCAATCATATTACTCTCGACACCCACATTCACCAATTAAAAAGATGGTTATTTAGACCAATAAGGCCTCCTAATTTTAGATGAGGTAAGATCTTTACACCTTCCAGAACTTTTCTTTCTGATGAAACTGGAAATAACTAGAAACTTCCTACTAACAACGGCACGTGTAGCTACACCCTGCCACAAAAGTCATTACCTTAAAAGTCTACAAATACTAATTATACTGTTATTTAAATTACAAAACTTTACACAATAAAAATATTAATCTTGTAGAGTTCCAGAATAATTAAATAACATCAAATATCTTATATGCATAATTTCTTCAATTACATCAATAATTTATAATATCTGTTTTTTTCCACATTTTCAAATTTAGCTAGATAAAATATATACATAACAAGGATTGAGTTTTCAATGTCCATTTCTTTTCTTTAGGCTTCCAAAATTAAATAACATGATACACAACATTCGTCTTTTCTTGAGGCTTTCCTAAATTAGATAAAATGGTACACAACATCTTTCAAAAAACAGCAAAACACAGCTGTCTTGTCAGCGTGACATCCTCCCCCTCTTCAAATTCGAGCATAGCTTAAAGTAAATAAATTTTAATATCATTTAAGTTAATGGGGGGTTTGACCTGATATCACATCCAACACTCAACACCACTTGTATCTTCCTTCTTGAGAAGAACGTCCATTACTGGTCGAAGAGTCCCAACTTCAGGTATCACTGACCACATGCAGCTGCTGACTATGGCCAATTGCCAACAACTCCATACAACATCAGTCCAACCATGTCAGTTAGGAAACTTCATGTCAGCTCACCCATATAGCAAACTGACCAGTAACCACCAGTGAAGTGTAGCGCAGTATAGCATAACTGCCGCCACTATTGAACATCTGGCCACTCTATTTCATGTCGGATAATAGCGACCCCACAGTTCAATATGCTCTCCAAACAGGCATGGCAGGTTGCACCTCGGATGGACACAGTTATAGTAGCTGCTGGAACACAAACGTATCCACAGCAGAAAGAAGAATTTTTGAGGCAAAGCCATTGTCCAGCAATTTAGAAAATCTTGAAGAGAGAGGTTAAGTGTTAAAGGGAGGTTTTTTCCCTCTTTGTTTTAAATACTAACAAAATCAGAGTCACCCAACTGGTATCTTGACAAACTCCACTGGGAGATTCTCTCCTACACTATAGATTTGGGATACCCCAGCCCCCGGGGCAAGCACTATTGATAAATTTCTAAAGAAATGGTGAAAGATTAAAAGAAAAGTCTACCGGAGTTTACCTTTGAGCCTGAAAATTTTACAGATAAGATCTCTAGTTATGAACATGAAGGATCTTACATAACCTAACTTTATACAAAATTCATTACACTTAAAGAAAACCAATACCTAAGAAGGACATCTAGTATGGTCACAAACTACCATTCTTATTCCCAAACAACTAAAACAACTCATGATTAAACTATAAGGGTAACTGAATTAACTGCTGGCCAGCATATTTTTGTTTACAACTAAGGTTATTCTTATAATTAAAATTTTCCTTATAACTAAAACATAAATGGTTTTCAAATCATTAATTCATAACTAAGGGATTTTGACTTTTGACATGTGGACTCTACAGATCCTCTTCTTTACATGATCATTTACTAATAAAGATACAGGAGGTAGATATTTAAAAATTGTGCAGAAACCTCGAAATCTGGGAGCTAACTTGCTAATACCAGTACTACTGACAGGATGGGTCTTAACATAAACCTGGTCACCCACAGACAGATTGTGCGGTCTTCGCCCGGTTGTAGTTACGGTGAACTTTAGCGTAATAAACTTTCAAATTTTTACGTGCATGGTGCCAATTAGCACGGATCGCTTCTGGATTGGCGACGTCAGGAAGACGGTTGTTAATGGATCATAGATTTGGAAGAGGGGAATTAGGAGTAAAAGCTAGCATTAACGAAGCAGGTGTTTGCTTATGACTTTCATGGACGGCAGGGGTGCATACCTTAAATGAGTGTATGTTAAGATGAAACAGGACTATGCATATTAATTATACAGTTCAAAAAACCAAAGAAAAGGGGAATTGCCTCCAAAACAAAAGGATGAATAACTAGTTTGCAACTAAATCATTTTGACGAACAAATTGGCTAATATGGGTATGGAGGGCAGGCGCCGGTGCACTAACTAGAGTTAACATTTAAAGTTAAAGTTCAAAAACGAAAATAGAGCTTACCCCAGAGGCAGGAATCCCCATCATGAGGTAGATAACGAGCGTGTCTGGTCCCGAAGCTCATCAGCAGGAAAAGACGTGGACTTTTTGCTTCGCTCTCATGAGGAGGCTGAAGCCGGAAATCCGTGCAATCACAAGTGACCAATAACATTACTCTTGACTCCCACATCCACCAGTTAGAAAGATGGTTATTTAGACCAATAAGGGCTGCTAATTTTTTATGAGGTAAGATCTTTGCAACTTCCAGAACTTTTCTTTCTGATGAAACTGGAAATAACTAGAAACATCCTACTAACAAGGCCACGTGTAGCTACACCCTGTCACAAAAGTCATTACCTTAAAAGTCTACAAATACTAGTTACACTGTTATTTAAATTATGAAACTTTACACAATAAAAATATTAATCTTGTAGATTTCCAGAATAATTAAATAACACCAAATACCTTATATGCATAATTTCTTCAAGTTACATCAATGAAATGAAATGACATATGGCTTTTAGTGCTGGGATGTGTCCGAGGACTTCGGCTTGCCAGGTGCAGGTCTTTTGATTTGCTGCCTGTAGGTGACTGTGTGTTGTGATGAGGATGAAATGATGATGAAGACGACATATACACCCAGTCCCTGTACCAGGGGAATTAACCAATTATGGTTAAAATTCCCGACTCTGCTGGAAATCGAACCTGGGACCCCTGTGATCAAAGGCCAGCATGCTAACCATTTAGGGATGGAACCAGACAGTTACATCAATAATTTATAATGTCTCTTTCTTTTCCACATTTCCAAATTTAGCTAGATAAAAAAAAAAAAAAAATAAAAAAATAAAAAAAAAAAAATACATAACAAGGATTGAGATTTAATTGTCCATTTCTTTTCTTGAGGCTTCCAAAATTAAATAACATGATGTATTTTCTTGAGGCTTTCCTAAATTAGATAAAATGGTACACAACATCTTTCCAAATACAGCAAAACACAGCTGTCTTGTTACCATGACATTGGGGCTTTCCTAAATGAGATAAAATGGTACACAACATCTTTCAAAACACAGTGAAACACAGCTGTCTTGTTAGTATTTAATGTCTTTAGGACTACATTTATGAGTTCGTCCAGGCCGGGGGCCTTTTTGAGGTTAAGGTGATTAATAATCCTTTTTACTTCATGGATATTAGTCTTCTCAACCTCTGGCCTAGGTGCATTGGTGAGAAACACTTCGACCTTTGCTTCTACACACCTAGTGAATTCGTGGTCCGACGGGTCATTGTTCGGCTTGAACACTGCCTCTAGTGTGTCAGCTATGACTTTGGCCTTCTGACAGGTCTCAAACACTGGGCTGTTTGATCCCTTGATGGTTGGGATTAAGTGCAGTTCATGGGTGAAGTGTCTCGCTAAAGTCCACGCAGGCCTAGCATTTGTGACAAATGCTTGTAGTTTTTTTGCTCGATACGGTTGACCTGTGTTCTTGTAGGGCTGTTTGAATTTCAATGTTGAGCTGATTTTTTCATTTCCCTGTTGGAATCATAGCGGTAAAGATCCCAACTTTGTCTATGGCAAATTCGTCTTCAGACGAGGTCTTTTATGTTTGGGATTTCTAATGTTTGCTCTTTATGTGAGTGGGTTGGTATGCTCACATTCGTTGCATCCTGTATTGCTTTGATGAGGACTTTGACTGCTTCATCATTCTCCGCAGGCTTTTGGGAGTGATATTTTCATTCCTTGTAGCAAAGTATCAAGCTTCTTTTCAAACGGGTCTTCTTTGGCTGCTTTGTAATTTAGCCTTCACTTGGGATTTAGTTCATATCCTTTTGGGTTTGCATTCAGTATTAATAAAACTGGTTGGTGTCTAATCCTAAGTCGTTGATCACTTTCATGTTTTAATCCAGAGGGATATGGTTGAGTAGGGCGATGTCACGTATGTCTGATGTTTGCCCTTTCGGTGCTAGGAATGTGGGTTTCTTGGGTTCTGCTACCACGTATTCATGCGCTTGTAAAATGTGGTGCCTTGCTTATTAGGCCATAGACAGCCCCAGCTTTTGTGTTTGGAGTTGATGTCTCCTCTTATTATTGTGTTTCTGGCTAGCCCTAGGAGTACGTCAATGTCGGCAGTGTTAACAGTTTTTAGTGGGGATTATCCTGCTATGACATTAATTAGTGTCCCATGCAATAGCAGGCATATTCTGAATGCTTCTATTATGGCTAGTTCTGTGTGTTTTAGGTCCTTTCATACCAGAATTGCCAAGCCCCCTTTTACTGTTCTTCTGTTGTACCTGTATACTTTATGCCTATTGTAAGTTTAGTACCAAGAGGGAGTAATGTTTCGGTGATCATTATGACATATATAGTATGTTTAACTAAGATGGCTTTGAGTTCTATTTTGTTATTTCTAATGCCTTCACAATTCCATATTAAAACTTGAAGCCCATGTGATGTTTGTATGTTCGGTGTATTGTGTGCTATCATCACAGGATTAGACTATGAATATTACAATGAATACTATAGTGATTTTTAGCCACCTGAGACTCTCGCTCTCAGCTACTGTTTTGATAAATTTAACGAATAGAGGAATTAGGTGGTTGAATGATATGTTAATGCCTAGCGACTTCAGTATGTCTTCGGCTACATGGCCCCGGGGGCTTTGAGGGTCCCATGGGGGTTTTGGCTGGTTGAGGTTTGGGGAGGAGAGGAGGCTGGGGTAATAGTAGCGGGCTCTGTCTGAGTAGCAGATGCGTTGGCTACAGTCCACTTGCTGCGAGGTGTGGAGCTGGCAAGAGGGGATCCCTCCATTACCAACTCAGATTTCCTGAGTGTGGACTTGTGTTCCCTATTCTTACTGGGTATGGATTTGGATTGAGCCCTACTTTGCTTGGTTGAGGTATTATTTCCTATGTATTCTTGTAATGTCCCTTGGTTTGCCTTTACCTGCCTGAAGGACCTGTTTCTTTAATATGGCCAGTATCCAGTATTCGGGAGATAGTAGGTTCGAACCCCACTGTCGGCAGCCCTGAAAATGGTTTTCCGTGGTTTCCCATTTTCACACCAGGCAAAATTAAGGCTATACCTTAATTAAGGCCACAGCCGCTTCCTTCCCACTCCTAGTCCTTTCCTGTCCCATCGTCGCCATAAGACCTATCTGTGTCGGTGCGACGTATAACAACTAGCAAAAAAAAAAAGAATCTTTAATATGGCCCTTTTTGCCTGAAGGGCCTGCTTGGCCTGCTTGGCCTGACTTGTCTGAGGTGCTTGTCTTGCCTGAGGGGTGTTTTGGAGCTTCAGGGTGGCTACGCTGTTGAAAACTGTCACCCTTCAGCTTTTTAGCTCTTAAGGAGCTTTTGTAGGCCCTGTGGCTTGGGCAATGATTGTTGTTTGCTGCATGTGCCCCCTCACAGTTGCAGCATTTTATATGCGCCATGTCTCTGCCGTTCCCAGTACACCACTTCTACTGGTGGCTAACCTTACATTCTGAACTGGATTGCCCAAACATTTGGCACTCTCTACATTGAGTGCAGATGGCTTTAGGTCGGTAAGGCTCAACCTTAATGGCCATGTTCAAGACAGTGCATAGGCTCTCCATCTTCTCCATGCCGTTTTCATTTGAGAGCGTTACGAGGTATAATAGGACTTGTTTCCTCCCTCCCTGGTCTTCATCTGCTGTACACGCAGGCAGGGATTGTCTCACTGAAGATGGCGCCTCTCATCTCCTCGAGGTCGTACTGGTTTATAGGAGTGCAGAGTACATATTTCCTTGTTCTCTCATAATTGAGCTGTACGTACTGCAGTTTCAGCTCATCAAGTATGATGGTGGCCCGCTGGTAACTTTCTGCAGTGAACAGTACAAGCTATACCGCCTCATGGGCGTCTCTCCTTGGTGTAATGAACTTGTACTTATGTTCATGGTGAGGGAGATGCTTGAGTATTGCAGACTTGATTGCCATCATTTCAGTATATAGTGATGGGGTGCCTCTGCATATTTTCCTTTGGTTGCTTTCGCTTCAGGAGGGTCGAATTCACAGACCTGTCTGAGGGGACAAAGGTGTTAGGGTGGACAATAGGGGGTGCTTCCGTATCTTTTACCCTGCCTGCGCTCCTTTTGGTGTGTCCTCCTACTCTTCTACTCCATAAAGCCCACCTCCTGGCTCTCTGGTATGTGTATTGGGGCCACCTCACCCTTATCCTCGTCAGCACCACATTGCTGGAAGACTTTTGACTCATCTATCACTAGCCATGGGTTGTTGGATTTGGATCCGAGACTGAGCTGCTCTGGCCCAGTGAGTATGCAGATTCCCACGTGTATGTTGTTACTTCCCTCCCAGGGGTAATAAATGACTCATCAGGGCATGGCCCTGGTACCCGTTTACTATTTGTGACCACGGGGCCACTTGGTGTGCTACCCCCCGGACAGCATTCTTCCAACCGCTGGCTCTGCCAAGTGGCTTGCCGGTCGGGCGGGTCCCAGCATGACCTGGAGGTGCAACCTTGCGGTTTGCTTTGGTAGTAGTGTTTACCATAGAGTTTAGGAAATGTTTTATGATTATAACATCATGTGTCACTTCTATTCCCTGCTTTACAGTGTGAGTACCCAGGGCAAGGGACACTAGAGACTTATTAAGACCCTTGGCTTCTGCAATGGTGGTGCTCCCCTAGCCTCCTGGAACAAGGCTCCCAACATCCACCTTAACAAAGGCATCCTTGGGGAAATACCTGGACGATGTAGGGGTGATGATCGGACTGCCGGTAAGCACCAGATGTTTGATGTTCCTTATCATCATGCAGGCTGGGATGCGATCAGCGGTCAGTTGGTGTGCCTACACCATCTCCGTCCTTAGGGTGGCCATTTCTCCAAGTTGTTGCTGTTCAGTGTGTGTGTGTGTGTGTGTGTGTGTGTGTGTGTGTGTGTGTGTGTGAGGGGTGCCACGCTCATTAACAAATTGCTCTTTTGAAAATGACATGTTTTTTTTGGGAGTGATGAGCCTGGTCCCATGTGTGTGGGTGTTGGGACATTTCTAAATCGAACTAGTGAGGATGGGCTTATCCAACACGAATGGGGCCCTGGACCTCAGAATACCCTATCTAACCCTAGGCACCAAGATATGGTAGATGGTTAGGACTAGTAATGTAGTCTCGAAGGTCTGGAAGTTCTTGCAGTAGGTCGAGAAACGCACCAGCACTACCTGCAGCTGATGAGAGGAGGGAGAGAGAAAGAGTTCAGTGGAAGGCACGAACGTTCTTGCACTTTCACTACCAGCTTGCTTCTCAGTATCTAGTGGAAGCATTCATTTATTATTTCATTCTCCTTTTATAGGAGTGGGCCGTCAGCTCAACGAGGAGCTCTTAGGCCACTGTTACATTTTCATTCACATTTGTTGTTTGTTTATGTGTTTGTTTGTTTGTTTTTTGTTTGTTTGTTTGTTTGTTTGTTGTGTGCAATATCACACATTTTATAAGTTGCAAAAAAACCCATACATATACACACAAAAGTAAATTATTTTTCTTGCTGTCTAACATTCTGTTGATTAAAGTTCTTAGTTTCTAATTTAACTTGTCTTGAATAATGCACTGTTACATATACCTATTATATATATGAAACAAAGTTTCCTAAGTTAAAGGTTTTTTTTGTTCTGGCTTACATATATCTAACTAGCAAGATACCCATGCTTCGCTACAGTATTATAATGAACTTTGCAATTGTATGCTTAACTTTCTATATATAATCCGCCAAAATTCACGATCTAACTCGTTTTCTGAGAGAATCCGCCAAAATTCGTAATCTGACTCGTTTTCTGAGAGATTACGGCAAAGTTCCTCCCATTTTTCAATATTTCTTTCCAGCAATCAATTTTGTACTGCCCGGGCTAGGTCCAGGTATACTACCTGGCCAGTTGGGTCCCTAAATCTTTGCCATCTTTTCCTATAAGCATTTTCAATATGGATCAAATCCTTGAGGAGATCTGGCGTGGTGTCACCTTGGGTGCCTTGGCGGTACTGAACCTGCGGCCGGACTGCAATCATAGTCATTACCCAGCCAGGACCCATTTCCAGCGTGGTCCACACATCTTGATGATGGTCCAGAACATTATTATTATTATTATTATTATTATTATTATTATTATTATTATTATTATTATTATTATTATTATTATTGATGGTCTGGAACCCACAGCAAGATGCAAGACCACTACTTGGCGGTAAATTACATCTGCTGCCATTGTCATTGCTGACAATGTGACCATCACCATCGTTGCGCATAGGCAAGTGTGTGAGATTTCTGGTGACACAAATGATATACAGTACTTCTATGCATTATTGACCTTATTATTGAGGTGAACAATTGCACTGTCAATATCATTCCTATTGCTTATTTCAAATGTGTTTAAATTTTTATTTATATGCCAGGAGACTCTACTGTAATCTAACTTTATGTTCTCCAAAGGAAAAGATGGTTCTTGAAAACAAACCCAAGAAAGATTTAAAATGATTAGTTTATGATCAGAATAAGTACATTATGAACAGTAAAATCAATTGGTCTCAACTCCTTTTTCACCCCACCGCCAGTAAGTTGATTTACCCCCCGCCCCCAAAAAAGAAGGCATGTTTCCTTATGTTTAAAGGAGAAGTTTCCAAACACCAATGTTCACGACTGTTACCTTCAGTTCTGAGATATAAGTATCCCCATTAAAAAAATTCTTTTTTTTTCACTTCCTTTCACACTCCCCCCCCCCCCCCAATGTGAATTTCCTGTTAAAAATACTTGTTTCTTTAATAGTAAAGGATCTTCTAAATACCAGTTATCATGACTCCAACATCTTCAGTTTTTGAGATATGTGTCCTCATAAAAGGAATCCAACTCCTCTTCAACCCCGCTCCCAAGATGATTTTCCCCAAAACGCTTTTTTCTTTTATTTTTTTAAAGGAGATACAAATACCAATTTTCATGTCTGTAACAACTTCAGTTTTTATTAGATGTAAGTGTCCTCATACAATTAATTCAATTAATTTTTCAATTCTTTCACCTCACCCCCCCCCCCCCTTCATTGGATTTTCCGAGAATACGTGTTTCTTTAATTTTAAAGCAGATTTCAAATACCAATTTTTACGTCTGCAAAATCTTTCGGTTTTGAGATAATGGTATCCTCATACAAATAATTCAACTCATTTTTCTATTTCCCTCCCCCTTTTAGGTGGATTTCCGAAAACAAAAAATACGTATTCCTTTAGTTTTAAAGGAAATTCCAAATACCAAATTTCACGTCTGTAACATCTTCAGCTTTTGAAATATCAGTATCCTAATTAAAAGAATTCAACCCCATTTTCAATCACCTTTACCCCTCCACCCAAATGGTTTTTCAGAAAACAAAAAAATACCTGTTTCTTTATTTTTAATAGAGATAGAAAATACTATTTTTTCACTTCGGTAACATGTTAAGTTTTTGAGATACGGTATAATGTAGAAATGCTCATTTTAAAATTTCACCCCCTTTTTAGTTCCCCTTAAGTGGAGTTTCCAAAAACAAATCACCTATGTTTCTTTACTTTTACAGGAGATTCCAAATTCCAATTTTTATGTCTGTAACATTTTACGCTTCTGAGATATACTGTAGATATAGTCTTTCTAAAAATTCACCCCAATTTGTCACTCCTGTTTAACCCCCATTAATTGGATTTTCCAAAAACAAAAAAATACGTGCCTGGCTGAGTGGCTCAGATGGTTAAGGCGCTGGCCTTCTAACCCCAACTTGGCAGGTTCGATCCTGGCTCAGTCCGGTGGTATTTGAAGGTGCTCAAATACGACAGCCCCATGTCGGTAGATTTACTGGCACGTAAAAGAACTCCTGCGGGACTAAATTCCGGCACCTCGGCGTTTCCGAAGACCTTAAAAAGTAGTTAGTGGGACGTAAAGCAAATAACATTATTATAAAAAACACGTGTTTATTTTCAAAGGAGAACCCAAGTACCAATTTTCAGGTCTGTAATATCTTCTCTTTCTGAGATATAAGTATCCTCATTTAAGGCACTGAACCCCCTTTTCTCCCTTTTTCACCCCTCTTATTGGGATTTTCCAAAAACAAAAAAATTTGTATTTCTTTATTTTTAAAGGGGATTCTAAATACCAATTTTTACATCTGTACACTTCAAAAGTTTTGAGATATATACACACACACACACACACACACTCATTTTAAAAATCCACCCCCATTTCACCCCCCATTAATTGGATTTTCCAAAAACAAAAAAATACATGTTTCTTTATTTTTAAAGGAGATCCCAAATACCAATTTTCAGGTCCGTAATATCTTCAGTTTCTGAGATATAAGTATCCTCATTAAAGGCATTCAACCCCTTTTTCACCCTTTTTCACTCTTCCTATTGGGATTTTCTGAAAACAAAAAAAGTATGTGTTTATTTTTAAAGGAGATTCTAATTACCAATTTTTACATTAAAATTTAAAAGTTTTGAGATATAGATAAACTCATTTTAAAAATTCACCCCAATTTGTCACTCCTGTTTAACCCCCATTAATGGGATTTTCCAAAAGCAAAAAGTACATGTTTCTTTATTTTTTAAAGGAGATTCCAAATACCAATTTTCAGGTCTGTAATATCTTCAGTTTCTGACATATAAATATCCTCATTAAAGACATTCAACCCCTTTTTCACCCTTCCTATTGGGATTTTCCAAAAACAAAAAAATATGTGTTTTCTTATTTTTAAAGAAGATTCTAAATACCAATTTTTACATCTGTAAACTTTTAAAGTTTTGATATATAGATACACTCATTTTAAAATTTCACCCCCCTTTTCACCCCCTTAGTAATGGAATATCCATAAAACCTCTCTTAGTGAGCACCTACATGTTAATATGAATGTATCCCCAAAATTTAATTTCTTTATGTCCAGTAGTTTTGGCTCGGCGATGATGAATCAGTCAGTCAGGACAAGTTATTAGATAGATAAAATATAATCTTGTATTATTTGTTCTTCTCTAATGGTTGTCATCATGGAAGTAGGTAGAGAAGACTTTGGGAAGTTTTTTGCACAAATTAAAAAGTATGCTATTACAGACGTTGATTGGAGAGAGAGAAAAAAATACGGTACTACTGATTGATGACTACTTTATAAATTTGTCCTTATCATGTCCATAAACATAGCAGGGTCATCATAGTTCTTGAGAGTTGTTATGTAGTACATAGGTAGTTTACAATTGCATATGAGATGGCATAGTGCAGGCCACTGTCTAGGCTACTGGGAACCTCAGACAGTGCCAATGCACTATGAGATACTTGGTCTCGTTTACAAAAATTGATGCCTACTAGGCCATCAGATGATATAGATTTTGATTTCAACAGAGAACATGAAATATTAATTTTGTTCTGAATGATTAACTTCATAATTCCAATGTAATATAATATGGAATTATGGATGATATTGGAATTATGAATTATACTGGAATGGAATTATTAATTTACTCATTCAGGACATATATTTCAGGTTCTCTACAGCTATCAAAACCTGTATCATAAGCGGTATGTTCTAAGCTGTCAGTGTAGAGAGGGCATGGAATGACTAGTAGATGAATAAGGCTGAGTGATATTTTTATAGGTTTTGAAGGTAAAGTTGGAACTCAAGAGGAAAAAAGGGGTAGATACAGTATTTGTTTATAGATAGAGGAGTTAGGGATTGGAATAATTTACCAACAGAGAGATCTGATAAATTACTAACTTCTTTGAAATTATTAAAGAAAAGACTAGGTAAACAATTGATAGGACATCTGCCACCTAGGCGACTGCCCCAAAATGCAGATCAGTGATGATTGACTGACTGATTGATTGATTGATTGATTGATTGATTGATTGATTGATTGATTGATTGATTGATTGATTGATTGATAGATAGATAGATAGACAGATAGATATTTGTAGAGTTGTCGATGAGAAAATTGATGAAACTTTCAGTTTAGAACAATAATGATTTGAGGGCAGTATATGTAAGGTATTTTCACAAATGTCTTTAGTTTTCTGATGCAGCAATCTGAAGCTGCGGAGAGAGCGGGCAGGGGGGCTTATAATGTACACAACCAACTTTTAAATAGATTATTTTCAATACCAATGTGTTTGGGATCTCAAAAGTAACGTGTACATAAGAAATGCATACAATATATGGCTTTTGGTCTGTATCACTCTGAAATTGTTTCAGTGTCATGTGTGGAGAATACATAATGTGGTAACAGAGATAACATAATATGAACCAGTTTCATTTTAGAGCACACAAGACCATCCCAAGGACGACATATTTGTAACAAATACTTGTAGTAAACTCTTGCTAATACTCTTCTCGAGGTTGCACATAATCTTTCTTCATATGAACACAGGCATATGTAAGAGCATCTCACTATTCACTACCATAGATGTCAACACAATGATTATCAAAGATCAACAAAACAGGTAATACAATGTTCATAGAGGGAAGCTCTGCCACGAACTGTGCAGTTTTCAGGTGCACACTCCCCATATGTTTTGATCTTGTTCGAGGGCTATGGGCAACTGCAAAATGTAATAGTTTGTTCATGTTGCTTTGGACCAAACACTGTTCTCTGCTGGGGGTTTAATTGAGATTCTCACTGACTACTCCATATCTCACCCATGTAAGACGATTGTTACTTAGTTGTACTGTACTTAAATCAATAATCACCATCGTCATCTAGTTTTGTGTTAATTAGGCCATCCTCAGTGCAGGAAGATGGACTCTTAGAACAGTTTATTGGATGAAATGTTACCTTCACTACAACATGCAGGCTTTCTGACAGAAACTGAAGATGGACAGATGATCTGTATTTCTGGCCATACAAGTGTGGCCATACATCTGGGCTTTCCAAGTTGTCTATATCTAGTCAAAATCATGAGGTATTATCTCAGTCGGTTCCTCCTAAGGGTGGGGGCGGTAGAAGAACACCCATGGTCTCGCCTGCCTGTCATAAGAGATGACTAAAAGGGGCCCCAGGGGCTCTGAACTTTGGAGCGTGGGTTGGTGACCACAGGGCCCTTAGCTGAGTCCTGGCATTTCTTCCATTTACTTGTGCCAGGCTCCTCACTTTCATTCCTATCCGACCTCTCTTGGTCAACTCTTGTTCTTTTCCGAGCCCGACGTTATTACGTATGGAGGCCTACGGAATCTTTCATTTTCATGCCCTTCGCGGCCCTTTGGATGAATCTTCATTTTTCGAAGTGTAGGATCCCTTCCATGTTTTGCTCTGATTAGTGTTATATAGAGAATGGTTGCCTAGTTGTACTTCCTCTTAAAACAATAATCACCACCACCATCATCTCAGTGGGTTTCATGTACTTAGTAAAGCAATGGCATCATTCTGGCTGTCACTGGGGATGATGAAATTTGTGGTATGATCATTTGTGGTGGCTCCCTCTGGATCTGAGCTTCTTTGTTGGCAGCTGATACCTATGTACTTATGGTTATATATACTGTACAGTATTTGAATAATTTTATTGGATTTCTCTTCAAATGCAACATTTCTCCTAATTAATGGTATAAATATTTTGAACAGGACGTAGGGAACATTTATTAGTGTCACTTATGTGTTGATTGATGTTATGTTTCATTTCTTCTTTTGAATGGGCCTACATGGGACCATGTTTGTTCAATCTTTGTCCAGTATTGACATTATCTTCTCCCAGTGTAGCTCTTTTCTTTCCTCTGTCAGGTAGTACTTTTCTTTTTTTTAAGTTTCTTTTCTCTAGAAACCATGGGCTTTCTTCAGAAACTATCACTCAATCTGTTTTGTAATTCTGTCAGCCCCAGTTCTTTCATGATCTTCTCGGTTTCCATCAGCCAGGGGGTATGGATTTTCTCATTTTGCCAGAAGGTGAACAGGGAGTTCATCAGTCTGTTGGAAGACAAACTTCCCACATGACTATAGAAAGCTACCCTCCTTTCCCTGACAGATTCAGAGAGTATTTCTGTCTGGGAGTAGAGCTCTTAACTGTGTCGTCTACAATATTTTAGTATGTTTCATTTAATGAAGCATTGCCCTATTTTATTTGAACTCCCGAATAAGTATGGTTTCACACCTCTTGTATTTACGTCATATGGATAGTCAGTCCAGGAACATGTTGCATTACATTTTCAGGACTATTTCAGTGCCAGTCATTGCATCAGCTCACCTACAGGATCATTTGAGAATAAGGATACAAGATTACTGCAGTACAGCCCGTCACTTTTGCAGTACCCCCAGTTTCCCAAACACATTAAACATAGCGGCATTGAGCTGCAGCTTTGATGCTCCACCATATCACGTTTGGAATAATTTATTTGCTTTGTAATATCAGGATATTGGAAAATAAGAACCCTTGAATGTGATGGTAGTATAGGTTTGTTCAGAATCTTGACACACCCTGTGTACCCTAAATCTCATACTTCTGATACCATAGCCTTATCATAATCAAAGTTATTGTATCCAACCAAGTGTGTTGGCCACGTAGCTGTAAGCATTCAAGAGTTGAAGGGTTTAAATATCCCATTGGCAGTCCTGAAGGTAGTTTTCCATGGTTTCCCATTTTCACACCAGGTAAATTCTGGGGCTGTTCCTTAATTAAGGCCATGGCTGCTTCCTTCCCAGTCCTAGTTCTTTCCTATCCCATCATCACCAAAAACCTATCTGAGTTACTGAAGAGTTAAACTGCAAGTAACTTTAAAAATACTAATTATAACTAGTTTCTCCTCAATGAAGACTCATCTATCACACACACCAGCTCTTTCATTGTATTTTATTTTTTTGTTCCTTCACTTCAGATCCAATATATTTCTGAACAGGAACTTGTCAACTGTGTCAGTATGGCATAACTACTGCTGAAGATTTTTTCATGTGCAGTAGCACCAGATTGAGTAGACACATTCTCCAACCATAACTAAATGCAAGAACACTTGTACTCAGAAGTACAATTGCCATTTGGAGCCAGTTAGATTGTGAAGAAGACCTTGAACTTTCTCCTCAGGATTGTTGCAGTATTGTTTGAATGAAAACAATGTATCTATTGTTACAGAAAAAGGATGGTAACCCTGAGTAACTACTGTCAACAGTGCTGGTGATCGCGTCCCAAATTAACAAAGAATACGTGAGTAATAAGCTTGAATAGTTTGTATAAAGTGATATAATACCTACATAAGCTACTAGTATTAGTCACAGTTCAACAAGCTTCTGTATAATCAAGAATATTAAGCAAAGGATACTGAAGCATAAACAATCTCCAGGAATGTAAGCAAATGAAAGTTAGTAGAACAGGTAGACCCACTTAACGAAACACCACCCAAATGAACAGAACAGAACATCTAACTCCATCTGTTGGCAACAAACAGAGCCAAATCACAGTTAAGTCTGACACATACTGCCATCTACAACAACCTGAAGACACTCAGCCAACATACAGAATCCTCAATAAACAGCCAGTCCATGGAATCCAGCATTATGACAGACAGAAACTCTAAGTATAGCAATTGAGACTTTCACGGCCGGCATTACAAATCATGTCAGTGTTTTCCAGGCATGTAAACGGTAGTCCAGGATCACGTGATGGTCCCAATGTTTCCTGAAAGCATGGAGGATACAATGGCCGCGGCTAACCAGAAAAAGCAACGGGTGATCAGTTGTCTGTCTCCGTCAAGGTAGGTTGATGAACATCGGGCTCCTTAATGCTTCAAACATTGGCTGAAGAACAGCCAATCAATGACCATCCCTCCAGTATGGCTGACCAACAGGCAAGCAGCGCACTATAACCTGCACTATATAATGAGGTGGAATTGCTACAACACTCCATTACACTGTGAGCTTTGCTGCGTTGGAAGTCAGTCAGAACCCTTGATAATGCTGAATGCAGTCTTTGGTGAAATATTGGGACCATCACCTGATCCTGGACCATGGCCTACAAGCCTGGAAAACACTGACATGAGAAGCTCTAAGACAAATAGAAAAGCAACAGTTAATCAGAAAAATGAGTTGAAATCCAGTAACAAAGAGAGCAACAGCGCTAACATGATAAATATAAAAACTATGTTTTTGAACATACTAACTGAGCTCAAAGAAATGAGAAAACAAAATAAGGACTTCAGAAACAAAACAAAAAAAGTTGATATTATGACTCTAAAAGAATAATTCCAAAGCCTAGACAAGAATCTAAAGAACTAAATGTTTTACACTGAAAAACAGTGCTGAAAAGGCAACTAAGGAAGAAATAAAACAACTAGAAGCCAGTATCAAGGCAATTTAAGAAGTAGAAGAGCACAAACAATGTAGAGAACGAAGAAACAACAGTTTTAGTAAAAGCAAACAATTTGATAAAAATACTGGAAATGCACTACAAAGGAAGAGTTCATACGGATCATATACATGGGCAGAGATAAGACAGAGAAAGGAATAATAAGGGTTGAACTCACATGTCTAGAGGATAATATTTCTATCATGAAGAACAAGAATAAACTAAATGGATAGGGATGACAATATGACTAAGAAAGAAAGGGAAATTCAAGTAGCCTTCAGTAAATGAGCGAGCTAAGGGAGAGAGGGGGAGGTAACACAGTCAAGTGGCTATCAGAAAATAATGATAAACAACCAGTGGGAAACCTGAAAGCCAGCCTTTCAACAACCAATTACACAGAAACCACCAGCAAACCTATGACTATATCTGAAGAAAGAACACACAAATGAGAAATAGTAGCCTTAAATGCAAATATACTCAGAACTTATGGAAAGGAAGTAGAACTAGATAATTTTCTAAATTAAATAAAATTTGACATTTTAGGCCTTAGTGAAGTAAGAAATGTTGGGGAAGCCATTATTGAATAGGAGAATGGTGACCTATTCTGCTACAAAGAAACACTGGATCAGAAAGGTATAGGCTTCATAACCAACATTTGGTGCATAAAATAAAAGGCTTATAGGAAAAATTTATGACACTCATTTTAAATAGAAAACTATTGGTCCATATGACTATCTGTATATATGGAGAATATAATGAAAGAAGTGATAGACTGAGCCAATTCATACAAGAACAGAAAATGAAAACAGTCAACTTGTTAAGATAAATTCATATACAAGATGGACATGGCAGCCCCAGACAGGAAAACATGAAATTAAACTGATTACATCCTCAATGATGGAATAAAAGGTATAAAGGACATTTAGGTGGTAAAGAACCTCAAATTTAAAATAGACAACAGAGTATTGAGAGCAGTAATGAAGGACAATAGTAGATGTCACTGTGTGAAACGAGCAAGGCTGAAAAAAAAAAAAAAAAAAAAAAAAACCAATGATGGACAGCAGAATGTTTCATTTCTGGAACATGTACAGAACCAATTATCACAAGAAAACTTCAACACAGACTGGGTAGCTGAGGATATTTACAATTCACTAGAATGGTGTATATCAGAAGCCAGCAACTGCAGCACAAAATATGCTAACACATAGTAGATCAAATACAACCTAAGCCTAACAACCATCACACTCATAGAACGGAAAGAAAGAGTACATCCTCCAGATTCAGCTCAGCCAGAACTCAGGCCATATATGCCAAATTGGATAAATGAACGAAGGCAAAAATGAAATCTGCAAAAGATTATGTGAACACCGCACCACTGTAATGAGGCAAATATAGGAAAACCCTAAGCTGAGTAGAAATGTGAAGAACAATCTTACCAGAGGGAAACAATGGATGCTGGGAACCAAGAAAGTATCAGGAGACTGCACATCTTCAAAAGCAGAAATATTATAGGGACCAACAAGTTTCTACAAAATACAACAATACAAGAATGGGAACATGTCCTTCCTTTACTACCTAGCAAAGTCAGGAGTGCAATAGCAGAACTCAAGAATGACAAGACTTCTGGAAAGGATGGTATACGGAATGAGTTTATAAACAAGGGAGCAGAAGTCTTCGTATAACCAATCACTGCAATTTTCAACAAGATCCTGCAAATGGAAGTCATACAAGAGCAATGGAAATATTTCACCAGCATTCTACTGCACAAGGAGGACCAAAGGATGATATGAACAAATATAATAAACCTTATGTCTAATCTGTAGAAACTGTTTTAGAAGATAATATCAAGAACTGATGAAGTTCCTGGAAAAGAATCAAGCATGTGAACAAGCAGGTTTCTCTCAGGCTTTAATACGGCAGACTACATCCACACCTTCAACCAAATCACAGATAAGATGAAGAATTAAACTTACCACTGTACACAGTCTTTGTTGATTATAGCAAGGAATTTGACACAGTTGAGCACTCAAGTGTACTCCAGACACTGTGCAGCTGGGGAATAGGAACAAGGCTTTATAGCCAAAGTGTCACTAGAGTGAAGATCGAAAAAGAGAGACAAGCTTTTTCTCTAGGCAGAGAAGTAAGACAGGAAAATTCCATTTCTTCCAAGCTCTTCAAGTGTGTTGTGGAAGACATATTCAGAAAACTAGAATGGGACAACAAGTATGATACAGAAATAAACAGGAAGAGATTGTTACATCTAAGATTTACTGATGACATTGTGCTAGTCACAAGTTTTTATAGAAAACTACAACAAATGCTTCTCGAATTAAATACGATCAGAAAAACAGTAGGTCTCTCAATGAACTACAATAAAATAAAACAAAACTAATGTCCAATTGGCCAATATAGCTAGTCACAATTGATTTATTTCATTTATTTATTTAGCATATGATGCTACAGTTGACTATCGACTCTATGTACACGTTGCTCAATATCCGTAGCTTTAACCTTAAAGTGCCCTTCACGTGTCCGCTGGATGGTGTTAAGAGCAAAAACAACAATAAAATGCCGCTGTACTGCCCTACTGGGCCTCACGGCTATGACAATCGAGGAATCAACTTAAATAATCACAATTGATGGAACTATTCTGAAAAATGGACAAAGAAGTAAAGAATAGTTCAGGCTTGAAAGTCCTTTAGGGCACTGAAATTCATACTGTTGGATAAAACATTAAACAGGAAACTTAAATTCAAGGCACTAAGCATATGCATCAAACTAGTATTGATTTATGCCTGCCAGACTTTGTCCCTAACAGAGAAGCAATAGGGTCCAGTGGAGGTTTATCAAAGGAAAATGGAAAGGAAAATATACTAGGCATATCATTGAGAGTTCTAAACAAGAGTCTCAAAGAAATTGCATCCTCAGAAAACAACATACAGAAGGTTACAAGAGCCAAGTGGAAGTTGTCCGGTGAAAGGAAGGATCTTGAAGTGCATAATTATGAATTAGAATTTGAATTAACTTCAGTAAAATTTAAGCTTCATCATGGTAAAAGAGTAACTCTGTTAACTGTGTATCATTCACTAGATGCTGAAGTTGAGATTTTCTTAGAACAATTAGATCAACTTCTTCAACATTTTCAGTAGGGATAGCAACACAGAAGTAATACTTTACAGTGATTTTAATGTAGACTTTGCTGAAGAAAACCTCCTTCAACATCACAACTGTATATTCTTCAAAATTGTAATTTGAAACACTTGATTTTTATGCCTAGTTGGGTAACTGCCAACTCAGCTACAATGATAAACAACATCTGTATTAATTTCCTTTGTTCTAGAATGCTAGAATTCAATATAAATTTGGGATTATCAGATCATCATGCTCAAATTTTACTATTAGAAATTGAAAAAGTAAACAAGCACTCAAACCAAAATTAAGCAGCCACAATTCACTCATACTTTCTCTGGAGCTGCATGCAGCAGTTTTATAGAAAGTCTTAAACTTCAGACTTGGGCTGCAAAAATATTTCATCATGGTATTGATGATAAGTATACGAGGGCTGTCAATAAAGTAGTGGCAATATTGAGAGAACGCAATATTTAATGAACTAACAAGTACAATTGCATTACATTCCTTCAGTGTAGTCACCCGCAAAGTCCATTACCTTTTGCCAAATGTCAGGAAGCCATTGGGAACCGTTGATGACAGCGACAGAGAGCCCTACTGCATGGAGTGCAGATGCCACGCCAGGAAACTGGCAGTCTTGGAGGGGTTCCTTCAACTTTAGAAACAGGTTAGAGTCACAGGAACTCATGTCTGGAGTGTGTTCCAAGACCTCCCAATGTCACCGTTGCAATAAGAGCTTGACATTTTCTGTGACATGACAACGTGCTTTGTCGTGCAACACGATAGGGCAATCATCTCGCAATAAACGTGGTCGTTTGGGCACATAGCCAGATGCAGAAGTCACTCCAGAAATCAGCAATAGTAGTCACTGTTGACGGTGTCTCCCCCCAGGCA
This sequence comes from Anabrus simplex, assembly GCF_040414725.1. Taxonomy (NCBI): domain Eukaryota; kingdom Metazoa; phylum Arthropoda; class Insecta; order Orthoptera; family Tettigoniidae; genus Anabrus; species Anabrus simplex. The sequence goes on from NC_090271.1 coordinate 233,463,450, forward strand.
CAACATGCATAAGAATAACACCCTCACAGTTATATGCTACAGTCAGCATAAGCTTCACCTGACTGGGTTCCTGTCTAAATTTCTGCGGACGTGGCAAAGCTGAGTGATGCCATTCATTTGACTGACACTCTAATGCAGGCTCATAGGCTCATGCCCACGTCTCATCAACGGTGACAATACAATGCAGAAATGCGTCTCCTTTGTTTCGGTATCTGTCCAGGTGGATGCCAGCCGATGCATACCGGTGCTATTTCTGTACGTTGATGTGGAACCCAATGGGATGCAGTTTTCCTCATGTTATTATATTTCAATAATAATAATTAAATTAATGTCATAATGGTCCACCTTTCAATACCATAATATGCAATATTTTGAATTACATTAACTAGGGACTAGTTTCGGCCTGGGCTGGCCATCTTCAGCCTTAAAGTAAAACATCTAATAACTAAACAAATGTACATACACACAATTGACATAAAGCAAATGAACAAATATACAATTGACATTAAAAACTGGGTAAATTTGAAAATAAATTAGGCTCTAAATTCTTAGCATCTTGAGAATGCTCATCATCGAGACTCTTTCATGTACTAATATTCATAGAACTGTTAGTTCCATCACTGCTAATCATAACAATTTCAATTGTAAAATGGGAACTGGTAAATGTTGATCCTGTAGTTATTCACCAAATCTACTTGAGTGGTGTTAGCTGTATGTAAGTCACTGGATGCCACTGTAAATAACCATCAGTTGATGCAGAACTTCTAGATGGTGTTTAAACATCAATCAACGTAATAAAATGAAATGCTCTCGAAGTGCTTGTTAAAATCATGCTGAAGTGTTGTTGTACACTGTTAGGACAGCATATGAAGATGTGGTTAAAACAGATACATTGTGTCTGGTATAAAATTTGTAATTCACTGCAGTGTCCACGAAGTTAACCTGAATAAAATTAGATAAAATTAAATTAATAAATTGAAGGAGAGATGGTTAGATGGGATAGGTTATATGAGACTTACCTCCCATTGCGGCATGTGGTATGTGGACTATTGTTGTGTGTGCTTCATACTAACAGTTGTGAGATTCAAAGGAAAAGGAAAGGGCGGCAAGGAGGGAGAGGCGGGGCAAGGGGAGAATCTCACAACCGTTAGTATGAGGCACATACAATAATAGGCCACACACCACATGCCACAATGAGAGGTAAGTCTCATATAACCTATGCCATCTAACCAGCACGCTCTCTTCTTCAATTCATTAATTTTATTCAGGTTAATTTCATGGACACCGCAATGAATTGCAAATTTTATACCAGACACAAAGTATCTGTTTTAACCACATCTTCATGTGCTGTCCTAACAGTGTACAACATTTCAGCATGATTTTAAGAAGCACTTCAAGACCATTTCATTTTATTACGTTGCTTGATGTTTAAACACCATCTAGAAGTTCTGCGTCAGCTGGTGGTTATTTACAGTGGCGTCCAGTGACTTACATACAGCTAACACCACTCAAGTAGATTTGGTGATTGACTACAGGATTTTTATCAATATCTATATCAGGACATTATTTACACAATGTTGCTACCTATGGACAAGCACTTAGCGACTTCAATACCAGACATCATAAACAAATAAATGGACAAGAATATATACATTTCACACACACACAATGAGTCACAGATGGTACAAGCCACCCGCTGTTGGTAACAGTGAACATAAACTTTCACTGTCTCCTGGAACGAACTCAAGATCTTCTGAGACGGGGTATATCTAATCTGGAATTCCCTGTACGCTATAAGTAATTAAGAAAAGAAATTGGAGGGATCCTTCCTTTAATGCTCATTTGGGATCTCTGCGACGTTGGCTCTATTTAAATTAACACACGTTTCACACTATATATTATGGCTACAGCCTGTTCAGCCATTTCATTTCCTCTCGGTACATTGACTACGATGCAGATTTAATGATGATCTCCTGCCACCAGGGTCCAAATTAACTTGCGCACTCGCGAACTAATTAATTAACGATGTAAGATACCCACTGTCTCGATGCCTTGTTCCAGGTGCCTTAGTTACTAATTAGGAGGGATCTCTACCAGGTGAAGTGCACAAAAAAAAAAAAAGAATTACTGAAAAATCTTGATGACTCGTATATGCTATGGAAAGATGATAACTGGAGTCACTTTTACAGAATGTTTAAGCCCTCTCTACTTGACAACGCTTCACACTTAATTAAATCAAGGTCCTTATAATTACGTCAAGCATTATCGAACCCTTATACAAGGATGGAAGTAAAATATGGTCGTCCTAAAACCATGATGAAAGTATTCTATAAAAGACCCAAATAAAAATGAAATTATTATTATTATCCCTTTGAAATGGCGTGCTTGCAGTCTACATTACATCTAAGTGGAAAATCTACATATTTACAATGGGACACGACCTTCAAAGATATAAATACTTGGAAATGTACTCAGCCTTCTGGATACCACGTTCACAGCTTTACAGGGAGGCAACCATGGTTTACTCGACTTCCATCACGTCATCAGCGATGCGAAGACCCATGATGACTTCCTGGCAGGTCACACACATGACAGCGACGTTCCAGACGTTCTCGGCTACCAGGTGAAATTCCGGCATGCAGCTAGATGTCTCGTTCTCTCCGGTACACAGGCAAAACTCTGGCATTCAGCTGGATGTCGATGTTCTCACAGACATGTAAATGAGGGGAAGTTATCTCATGTGAATGCGTTAGTTTATTACACATCACAATTTGAATATATGGTTGGATATACTCATTAGCACGAGCATTCCAACACGATGTCGGTAATGTCCCAGAAACCCGACATTAATCCCTTCTCATTTATCTAATCTTCTTGTAGGCAGCTATTATAGGCCCAGAAATTTCACTAGTTTCCCTAGAAACGACAGTGGTTAGGCCACTAATGTATTAGCATTCTCGTATTTCATGATACTAGTTCAGGCCTGTTCTATTGCACTTAGCTGTAAGTCGAGCTCTCAACTGCACTACGGATTACTTTAACGTGGTACTGTCCTCAATTGTGTCAACAATGAGCCGTTCACTGACTTTCTTGGTAATTCACATTTATATCAAGCCCGCTCGCTCCACCCACTTCGCTAAGTACATCCCTATATATGTTAACTGAGCCGTATTAGCTTAGATACATAGGAGGCTCGATGTACGACCTCTTCTACACACGGACATCGGTTACTGCGGTTTCGCACCGTTCCTATTTTATTAATTAGCGGCACACTGTACATGCTAACATCTCACTCAGAGGGTGATTATTTCCACATATATTCACAGACTTTAATAAATCACTGCATTACACTGCTCAAATTACAAGATTATTTCTTCACAAACGACTCACACACAAACCACGACGAAATACTACTGTACTGACGTTGCACTGAAATGCACTGGATAGTGTCTCCCTCTCAGCTCTTGAATATATAGGCGAGCTACGCTAGAGACCCGAATGCTGAGGGTGGGGGAAAAAATGCAACCCTTTCTCACACGTTGGTCCGTTAATACGCAACATATAGTGACAAACAGGATATCAAATTGTAGCTCTTGCATTCTCATTTCCACTGAGTGAATGTTTTTGAAATAGCTTCGTAGATTCTCAAGCAATCTCAAAAGCGTCCTTTTGTTTCTGGCGGTGAATGATGACGGGCACAGGGGATTCCTTGTGTTCGCTGTCACAGTTAGGGTCCAACATCTGTTAGTCATTAAGACGCGCCCTTGTTTACAGCGTAGTTACCTCTCTGTCAGTTAAGTAGAGCACTTCTCGGTCTCATAATTATGCGTAAAATTCCCTGATTCAAATGAATGTTTGCGCTTAATTATCCATTGGGTATTTTGTGATTTATAAAAATTAACAGAAATAAAACAGCTGAATGCGATAAGTTGGCAGTGGTGAATGAGCGAGGAAAACAGGGTATAATGTTAGTTTTCACGTTGGATATACTCTCTGGGCTCAGCTAGTGACCTAGATTCTTTGTCACGTGATAACGCGTATCTTTTCATCTCGCTCGCGGTTGGAGTGAGAAAACTTCGAGTACAAGCGCTCTTGCACCGCCTTGCTGCTAATTACCAGCAACTAGAGCTGGGTCGCGCGACTCTGGATACTGCAAATCGAGTCCTGGAGCGGGCAGAAAAATTCTAACTTGGGCAGTTCTTATCGTAGAATGACGCGGAAAACGGCATATTCCATCTCCTGGATATCATGACATACCATAGGTGACGTTGTGAATGGTCACACTATACGGTAATGCATTCTCGCCAAAGACTTCACATAATCCTCGATAACATTCTAATGCATTTTTGCCACGGACAACCTCGATTTTAATCCTTGAATGCTGATCACCTTTTGAAAACATGCTTTAGAGTGGTGAAATTGACACTCTTCACTTCAATACCACACAGCAACAACACTCCCAACTGGATGCCCATAAAATGCACACTACATATCGATGACTGTGCCACCTGACTGCACTCATATCCTATTTGCACATGCCCGATCTCCTGCCAATGCCTGGACTACATTGCCACTATTTTACTTACAGCCCTCGTAGATCCTTTTTAACCCTCTGTTGTGTGCATTGCTGAAAGTCACATCAACGGGCACGATGAGTCCAATAGGCACTTGTAGAACTAAGGTATGTGTGTTTATTTAAATCATTCTTCAAACCATAAAGGAATATTTTTAGGTGTTTAAAAAAATATATATATATATTTTATTGAAAACAATAACATTTAATTTGCAAAATAATATTTCTGAAACTTAAGAAGCATATTTTGAATACACAACAGCTAATAATAATAATACTAAAATCTTGTATCCTAACTAAAAAGTATTCAACTAAACTGTGAACTGTAAAATGACTGATAAAACATTAGACAGGAGTACATGGATATGATTAGTGAAAAGTTCCATACAATAGATAGTAAAAAGGCTCAGTATATGCAAGGAGAGTCAAACAATCACTACTGATCTGCATTTAGGGCAGTCACCCAGGTGGCAGATTCCCTATCTGTTGTTTTTCTAGCCTTTTCTTAAATTATCGCAAAGAAATTGGAAAATTATTGAACATCTCCCTTGGTAAGTTATTCCAATCCTTAACTCCCCTTCCTATAAACAAATATTTTCCCCAATTTGTCCTCTTCAATTCCAACTTCATCTTCATACTGTGATCTTTCCTACTTTTAAAGACACCACTCAAACTTATTCGTCTACTGATGTCCTCCCACGCCATCTCTCCACTGACAGCTCAGAACATACCACTTAATCGAGCAGCTCGTCTCCTTTCTCCCAAGTCTTCCCAGCCCAAACTTTGCAACATTTTTGTAACACTACTCTTTTGTCGGAAATCACCCAGAACAAATTGAGCTGCTTTTCTTTGGAATTATTTCCAGTTCTTGTATCAAGTAATCCTAGAATGCATGGCATACAGGGATGTTGAGTCAAAACATTCAAACGTCACTTGATTTGATTCTCTTTCTCAATAGCAGTAGGAAGGATCACATATTACATACAAAATTTGCATGTGGCAAACAAACTGCATTCTTACATTTCTTGCATTCACATTTTGACAGAGGTATGAGTCCAGTCGCAGTAATGCACGTTGTGTATTGGCGTCTTTTGGATGGTCCTAGGGTTGAGTCATCATCTTTTTCTTCTTCTGTGCAAAGACAAAATCTTTTCAGTCTCTGCTGCATGTCTGTGGGCATTCCAACAGTTTTCATACATCTTTGGGTAATTTCTTCAATAACCAGTTAGTTTGTTTCAGGAACAGTCTTCTCTGCATTGGTTGTAATCCATTACCAATGTAGATAACCTGGGCATTGATACCACTTACAGTATATTCAACATTGCAAAAAATATGATCATCGGCCATCGCTTGATGTTTTGAGCTACATCGAATCTAGCAGACATTTTGGCTACAGTACCTGCTCCTCCCTTTGTTGAATTATAGAATGTAATTATGTTTGGCTTGTTTTTCTCTCCAGAATCAGGATTGAATGATTTATCATCATGGAGTGTGGACACAAGAATGACATTCCTATGTTGCCTTGGGATGTGTGTCACTAAGGTAGTTCATTTATTGAAGCCAAACATGCTAGTTATATTGTTGTCTACCTTTCGTAGCAACAAACTGTGGTAGCAGCTGTCTTCTATTTTTTTTTTTTTTTTTTTTTCAGAGAACCAAAGGACAGTTTTTTCTATTTTAGGGGCTGCCTGGCCAAGGCGGTAAAGGCGTGCTTGGTTCACCCAGAAGGACGTGGGTTCATATCCCCGTTAGGAAGTCATAAAATTTAAAAAGTGAGATTTCCACTTCTGGAGCTGCATATGGCCCTGAGGTTCACTCAGCCTACACCAAAAATGAGTACCAGGTTAATTCCTGGGGACAAAGGCGGCCGGGCGTAGAGCCAACCCCTCCACCCCATCATGTGCCGAGGTTACGAATAGTGGAAGCCTTTTCCTTCCACCCCTTCAAGGGCCCTCATGGCCTGTAAGGAGATGACTTTGCTTTTTTTTTTTTTTCCTATTTTAGTTCCTCGACAAGATCCAGGTCACTGAACCAATTATCCGCATTTATGTTATGACCTGAACCAAATAAGGGTTCATCCAATCATTTAACTTCTTCAGCTGGCTTGTTAATAAACAGGAAAGGCCCTTGAGGTTGTTTCCCCACAGTAAATTTCCAAATTATAGGAATTAAATATTCTTGAATCAACGAGAGCATACATTTTTATTCCATATTTGTTTGGGTTTGACAGTATGAACTGTGGAAAACTGCATCTACCATGAAAACCAGGAAGCATTTTGTCAATTGTTGTTTCTCCCCTAGACTATAAGAGTTCTGCCAGTTGCGCACAAAAGTGGTAAAAATATCACGTATTGGAGCAAGCCAATCGTCTGCTTTTCTTGCTGCTCTAGTATCAGAATCATTGAAATGTAAGCTGAATTTTTCGATTCCATTACCATTACTCTTCCAGAGTTTCCCGAGACTCTGCCTGTTTCCTCTGTAGCCCCTGTTATGTACAATAATCCGATGAAAGACTTTATTTCTGTAGCATCCACGGTTTCTATCTCCCTTTCTCTGGAAAAATGATCATTGATGCTTTCTATGTACTGATTTGTGTATCTCACTATATTTTCTAAAATTTCTTTGGAAATAACATTTTTCCAACAATCTACAACAGTTTTTGCCAACTTAGCATTTCCAATTACCTCAGGGAGGTGAGTAAGAATGTTATGAGGTCCTCTTCGTACACTTCTCACGGGTGGATTATCACTCCACTTGATAATTCGATCCCCTCCCAGAAAGTAATTGGAAACTGCATGTGAATCTTCAGTCTCCCCACACTCCTCCTCCATTTCAGAACCACCAAAGTGCTTTTCTACTTCATCCTTTGAAGCGATGTTACTAAAAATGAAAACCTACAACCTGTTTTTCCAGTTATTGACTGGGTCAGGAATGTGATGAATGAAACATATATAGGCTGTTATTACAATGGGGTCGCCACTCCCCATGTGATTTATTAATGAGTGATAAATGCTATGAAATGATAATGAAGAGTGTTGCTGGAATGAAAGATGACAGGGAAAACCAGAGTACCCAGAGAAAAACCTGTCTCGCCTCTGCTTTGTCCAGCACAAATCTCACATGGAGTGACCGGGATTTGAACGACGGTATCCAGCGGTGAGAGGTCGACGTGCTGCCATCTGAGCCACGGAGGCTAAGCGATGTTACTATCTTCTCCAAATTCCTTATTCAAGAAGTCTTCATCGTCATTATTTTCTAAATAACTTGTTATTTTGGAATGATCCACAGGATCGCATAAAACCTGAAAGAAAACAACAAAAAAACAGAAGCATTAATTTCATGATCAGTTGCAATGTGCTTGATAGGCCAGCTTATGAAACGTACTTGTTTTTTATAATTATTGATAAATTCTTACATTGCTTAGTTATAAAATGAGTAAGATAACTTATTTTAATCAATAAATCTTGCAAAAACATACCTTACATAATATTGTAAAATCGGACGCAATGTGCCTGGGTGATCGCTATGGTCACAGCATGCACTAGAGAAGGATGCAGGTAAACTAACAGTTACACTTTCAAACAACACTAAACAAGATGCAGCTACTCAACAGTGCTTGTAGTGCTACCCAGTAGAAAGCGAGAGAGGGGGTACAATGTGTGACCTGTGCCTATTAGATCGGTTATGCCCAACGGAAGGTTAAACCACTTTTTAACCCTTTATTGAATTCCTTTTTCCAGAAAAGCTCACAGTAGTTATTGAAATTTAAAAAATGTCATGAATTACACAGGGTATAAAAATTTCAAGTCAAAAATGTAAATTACTAGGTAGATTAGCACAGCAAAGTTGTGACTTGGAATTTTGAAAGTATGTTAAAAACTAAAAAATCACTCTGTCGAAGAGTTCTTCGAGCAGCTAAGATAATTATGCACTCAATAAAGTATTATTATTAAATTATTTGTTTATTTTGACTTTCCCCAACTGGAGATTGCCCCTGATGACAAATTATACTGTAAAACAGGAGAAATTTAAAACCTAATTGTAAGTTGATTATGTATTGGTTGGTTAGTATATTTGACATATGTTGTTTCATTAAAAAGTTTGGGAGATGCAGCTCTTCAGGACTGGGATTGAACATTTTAAGGCAGTCACTGTAACTTCTCTCATCAATGTCTGATCGAGGTTAGATGATTTGCAGAACTTGACGAAAAAGAGAGTAATGGTTCCTCTAGCATCAAGTAACTATCCAATGATTTTGATATCATACACTGGGTACTCTTATTGATAAAATGGGATGGTTGGTTCATAGTTGCTTTCTTTTCCTCATAAATCTCATTGATTTGTGTTTTAGACATTTCAAAACTGATCGTCAGATCTATTATAAAACCCTTTCGATGGTCAATGAATCATTTTCTAGTGGTCAGTTCCCTCATCTTTTAAAAATGGCTGAAGTTATCCCAGTCTTTAAATGTGAAAGCTTACATGATATACATAATTACAGACCAATATCAATGCAGTAATTATTATTATCATAACTTCCCATTACAGCAATGGAGATACTAGTGGCTAGTGGCTACGATGCAGAGTGATATTTGAGTATATTAACTATAGTTGGGAATATAGTGAGTGTGAAAATGCCGTTGTGCTATGAGCCGAGATGTCAATCTGGTTACAGATCAGATAAAGGTAAACATTTTTTCTGACCATCTGAAAATGAGGAGCATTTATAAGTGGGCTAGAGCAATCCCAAGAAAAGACATGCTGCTTATTCATAAGTCTAGGATTTGTGAGTGTCACTATTTGAAATATCTGATTATAAAGATATTGTTAATAAGGAAGAAGTTGAAATTCCAAGAATAGGGTGGAGCTTAAAGCCAGGAGCTGTTCCACACATTTTTACGAACTTGCCGTCCTATCTAAGTAGGTCCCTGAAAATTTGAAAACCCCCATTGGAATGAGAGTTATTCGAAGAACATGTTGGCAATGACAATATTAACAGCAACAGTTTAGAATGTAATGAACTCAATTTTCCCCGTACATCTAAAATACTTGGGCTTTATAGAGTTCCTCCATCACAGAAAATATTACTTGAACTTTTAGAAAATATCACATCTCAGAAAGAAAACTTTTGCATCTTTCAGTGTGGACTTTTTACATTTACACATGCTGCAATATATGTACTGTCACCTACGTAATACTATAAAGGCTGGGAAATGGGGAGTGTTGTTATTTAGCTCTAGAAAGAAACTTCTCTCTAAAGTTGTGCCCTCCATTTTCGACAATTATCAGAAGCACAGACAGGCAACTTCTGAAGAAAGAAATCCTATAAAAGGGTGCAATAATGAAAAAGAAAGCAGCCAGCTCAATAAGAGGATGAAGTATGTCACATAAACTTGATTTACGACATCACATCATTAAGATCATTAAGGGTAACCTTGAAAAGTACTCTGGAAATGACAGAAAATTTGTGGATCAGAGAGTTTAGGTACATTCTGATGGCAAAATATAATCAAGATCCTTCGGTGTGCCATTTCGCCACTTTTCATACCCTTAGTTCTGATGATCACCCTTCCACTGTGGACTTTCTTACATTTACATATGCTGCAATATATGTACTGTCGCCTACATAATACTATAAAGGCCGGGAAATGGAAAAGGTTTCATCTGTACAGCTTGGTTCTACATAGTACCTCAATTCTCCGCTAGAATTGCTCGTAGGGTCCCTATAGTGCACTGATCAGGAATCTTAGTAGGCGCTTTAACTGGGTACTTCCTGGTGTTGTTGACAACATTTCTGCAGCTATAGTATATCTTTGTGTTCTTTATTAATTAGTATTACTGTGCTGAAGTGTTGTTATTTACCTCTAGAAAGAAACTTCTCTCTAAATTTGTGTCCTCCGTTTTCGACAATTATCTATTTGCTTTACGTCGCACCGACACAGATAGGTCTTATGGCGACAATGGGATAGGAAAGGCCTAGGAATGGGAAGGAAGCGGCCACTGGCCTTAATTAAGGTACAGCCCTAGCATTTGCCTGGTGTGAAAATGGGAAACCATGGAAAACCACCTTCATGGTTGCCGACAGTGGGGCTTGAACCCACTATCTCCCGATTACTGGATACTTCGACAATTATCAGAAGCACAGAGAGGTAACTTATGAAGAAAGTAATCCTATGAAAGGGCACAATAATGAAAAAGAAAGCCCTCAACTCAATAAGATAATGAAATATGTCAACACAAGCTTCATCAATGACACCACAGTTCCTTGAAAATGATATGAATGTTTGCAATAGGCTTAAAGATTACTGTAAGTATACAGTGTTCTCTTAGAATGAAAATTATACATCTCAAGAATGAGAATGAAGCTAAGAGGAATAGTTCGAAGAGAAGAAAGAGGTTCTTGCTTCTAAAATTAAGAAGTAAAATAAGTTGCGTGGAAGAAACATTTTGCAAAACTGAAGGAATTGACATAGCTTTGAAACTCAACTTAGCAGTCTTTGTATGGAAGCTGGCCATGGAGATCTAAAAGCCAATTTTTTAACCGAACAAATTGAAGCTTTTCGGGAAAAGGAAATGCAAATACAATGAGGCTGCACTAAAATTTCGTGTTTTGCTGTCTCCATCCAGTTACAGGCATGAGGGACATCAAAATTTTGCATTTGCCTAAAATCCTATGTTGTGTACTCAGAAGGAGAGACAGAGATCACTTTACTAATAAAAGTTATACTGATTGAGGAAGAGAAGTCACTGATTCTTGTAAATGAAAAAGTAGAGTCATTTGTTATTTATGAATTGGCGATTAAAGCAACACTGCAACATGATAAAAACTTGGGACTTGTTTCTCGGCATAAGTGATGTTGACAGAGATGCACTGGGTATCGAAGACAAGCTGTGTATTCCATTTAAGGACTTGCCAACATTTTAAAGAATAGAGTATCGGTTTCATTATATTTTGCTTATTTCCTAACTGGCGAGCAGCTGGCAAAATTAATATTCGATGACATTGAAGCTGTTGAAGAATGTGGTTTTGAAGTTTTTACAAGTTGTTTTACATTACACCAACACAGATCAGTCTTATGGCAATGAATGGATAGGAAAATGGGAAACCACGGAAAACCATCTTCAAGGCTGCCGACAGTGGGGTTCGAACCTACTCTCTCCTGAATGCAAACTCACAGCTACTCACCCGTAATCACACGGCCAACTCGCTCTGTGGTTTTCATGTTCTTTGAATAGTAACTGATACTTACCAGGCTAATATTTCAATGTGAGGACGTGGTACTTTTGAAGCATGAAATAATACGTCCATTTGATAATGATGACCCTAGTTATCTCTGATTTTCTTATTGCAGCTGTGCATTGCCTTCTTCAGAGAGAATTACTGGGCTGTCCAATCACCTGAAAGACAAATTCACAAGAGAAATAAAATGTGACACTTGTAATAATCGGCTTCCACAGCTCATTTTAGAAAAATTACTAAATTCACCTTTAAGCAACATTGTCACAACTCATTTACAAAAGTGAAAGCAATTATAAAACTCAGGATTACACAATTATTAAAGCACACAATGAAATAACTGAAAATGAAAATCCACAGCCTGTTTCCAGTCATTCGACCATGTCAGGAATGGAATGAATGAAGCCCCCATCTAGCAGCGAGGATAAGAATTGTGTCAGCTGCCGAAGCCTGTCGCACTCCTCTGGGGCAATGATTAATGAATGACAGATGAAATGAAATGATATTGGAAAGTGCTGCTGGAATGAAATATGACAGAGAAAACCAGTGTACAATGCTAATGCTATGAGTGAAGGCAAAGTGCGTAAGTGGGTAGGAGACTTCAGAGATGGCCGTGACAACGTCCAAGATGGAGTCCGCTCTGGTTGCCCATCTCTGATCACAGACGATTTGGTGGCTTCAGTTGAAGTGAAGATTCACGAGGACAGATGCTTCACAATAATAACTCTCTCAAATGCCTTTCCTGATGTGTCTAGGTCAGTGCTTTACAAAATTGTTTCTGACAACCTACACTTTAGGAAACTGTGCTCCTGTTGGGTCCCTAAACTCCTAATGGAGGACCACAAAAACAAAAGATCTGAGTGTTCGATGACGTTTTTAACTCCTTATGCTGAAGAAGGTGACGACATGTTGAGTCAGATCATAACAGGAGACAAAACATGGGTTTTGCATATCACGCCCGAATCGAAGAAACAGAGGATGGAATGGAGACACACGCATTTGCCTGCAAAAGTGAAGGCCAAACAGACTCTGTCCCAGCGCAAGATCATGGCGTCCGTGTTTTGGGATAGGTATGGTGTTTTGTTGGTCGACTTCACGTAATGAGGAACCACTATCAATGCGGAAGCCTACTGCCAAACCTTGAGAAAGCTAAGCAGAGTGATACAAAATAAAAGACATGGCATGTCGACAAAGGGAATTGTCCTTCTCCATGACAATGCAAGGCCTCAGGCTGCAGCTCAGATCCGAGGTTTATTGGACACTTTTTGCTGGGAAGTTTTAGACCACCCACCCTACAGCCCTGACCTTGCGCAGAGCGATTACTATCTGTTCCGCCACCTCAAACATCACCTCAGCGGCAACCACTACAATGATGTCAACGGAGTGAAAATGGCCGTGAATTCTTGGTTATCAGAGCAGGCGGCAAGTTTCTATGAAAAGGATATTCAAAACTTAGTTGTAAGGTATTATAAGTGTTTAAACAAACTTGGCAGCTATGTACAAAAATAGAGTAAAATATGTAAAATCTGTAACTAAATGTGGTGTTTAAAAGTCGTCTTTCGTTGTGTAGTTATTTTCAAACAGCCCAACAGCCCTTACTTAAAAAAACATGCCTTGTAATTAACTTGCGTATTTAACTGAGCTCAATTGTATGAAACTAATATGGCGGCACAACAATCATCTCATCAAAGATACAACACAGGAAGACATTATTAACCTATCAGAATGGAAACCAGATATAATGAAATCAGAAGCTGAGCATTCAGTATAATTCTTAAAGGTGAAAGGTCAGTGCTGAGATATCTATAGCGTTTGGAGGTGATTGCGCGGATGTCATTCTTGACGTTTGCAACAAAATTTGGTGCACAGGCTCTTGGTCAAATGACTGGACACAATCCATTTTTATTCCATTCCACATAAGAGGTTCCACAGTGAAATGTCTGAATTATCACACAAAATTTGGCACATATCACATGTCATACAGACAGTAGACCAGAGGCTGAAAAACTGTCTAGAGTACCAGATACTGGCTGAACAAGCAGTATTTGTAAAAAGAAAGGGAGAGGGACAAGAGATCAGATATTCAATCTGCTACAACTTAAAGAGAAAGCTTAAGAATTTAACACCCCGATGTTGCTGTGCTTTATTGATTATAAAAAAGCGTTTGTGTCCAATGGAGTAGTATTTAGGGGAGTGTTGATTGAATGGGTGTTCCTGAGCATCCTGTATATCTGGTGCAAAAACTTTATGGTGCCCAAAGTGGAATCATCTGGGTAGAACATAATAAATAAAAATGTTCACCATCAAAAAGTGCGTACATCAAGGCTGTTCAATGCCTATGGCAAATTTATAAGACTAAGTCTAATACACTCCATTTGGTACATTTGCTAGCACAAATTGAAGTGGTTAATAATTACTCTATCTTGGATCATTAATTTCTAGCCAGGGCAGCTGTGAGGCAGAGATAAAGCGGCGAATACCAATTGTCCGAGATGCAGTGGAAGATATGGTCTGATAAACAGATTACAAAAAATAAAAATAAAAATATGGAAATGCTGGTGGTCAGCATTTTTTTTTACAGTGTTGAATTGTGGGCAATGAAGGCATAAGATATAAATTGAAATGTGGTGCTGGTGGCAAATGCTAGGTGTTCCTTAGACAGCCAGAAAAACTAACATCTCCATTTTAAATGAACTAGATATTTGGCACAGGCTATCCACAATCTGTCAATGTTGCATTTTACAATACTTCAGGCATATGATCTGCCGTGATGGAACTAGTCTTTAGAAACTAGTTGACCAAGGAAAAGTAGACAGAAAATGGACAAGAGATAGAACAGAAATTAGATGGTTGGAGCAGATTAAATGCTCACCAGAATACCTGTATAGAGAATCAGAGGATCAGCTCAAATGGAGAGGCATAGTCAGGAGATGTAACTGAGTCATAGGATCGCGATTCCTCAGCTATGAGGATAATGAATCAGATGATACATTCAGAAATTGTCATCATTCTGTCTCAGTTTGGTACAGCTTTAAGTACTTCACAACTGGGTGAGTTGGCCGTGCAGTTAGGAGTGTGTAGCTGTGAGTTTGCATCTGGGAGATAGCGGGTTCGAATCCCACTGTCGGCAGCCCTGAAGATGGCTTTCTGTGGTTTCCCATTTTAACACCAGGCAAATGCTGGGGCTGTACCTTAATTAAGGCCACAGCCGCTTCCTTCCCACTCCTAGGCCTTCCCTACCCCATCGTCGCCATAAGACCTATCTGTGTCGGTGCGACGTAAAGCAAATAGCACAAAAAAAGAATTACTTCACACTGCCACATGATTCTGGAGAATCTATCAGCTGAAGATGCTGCATTAAACAGTGTTAATAGAGCCAAGTTATTTTCAATATAAATAGTTCATTTCATAGGTTTTATTTTTTCATTTTTTTTAACTTTTGCTGACTGTCTGTGTTCCTAAAACTGGGAAACACCTGTACATATTTCAACAAAACTCCCTAATTTGGAATCTACACATCCAGGGTTGTGTTATCAGGTGCATGTAACTTCAAGGTCATCACATGGAATAGGGGTTTATAAGAAGATCAAAATGGTTATTCTTAAATATTTCTGTTAATACTAAGTGCAGTATATCAAAAGCTTGTAGTAACCACAATTTCCAATCATGTATGCTTTATATATGTTCATCATATGATGGAATGGAGATAGAGAAAGTGGCAAAACAAATGACACTGAGATTATTGCTTATCTGCTATCTGCATTTCTCTGGCAAGAAAGCAATATGAACATCGCTGAAACTCAGTTTGATCAGTAGGTCTGTTTGGCAGGTGTTTAAAGAGCTGGGTAGATTTGCATACCACATTCAAGTTCCTTGGCATTTAATAGAAAGGGATGAGTGAGTCTGATTATAATATTGCTGCTGAGTTTTGTCTCTGTATTTAGTTTTCTATGATCTGTAAAAATCCTTTGATTCAGTACCAAGATCTGCTATGTGGAAAGTATTGAGATATTTTGGATGTCCTGAACGTTATGTGGAATTGGTTCAAGCTCTTCATGATGGCATGTCTGGACAGGTTCTTCATGGTAACTCAGTGTCGGATTCATTCCCAATCACTCATGGATTGAAATAAGGCTGTGTCCTTGCTCCTACACTCTTTGCATGGTACATGGCTGACATGCTGCATGAATTATCTGCAAACAACTTAGGCATGGAGATTAAATTTTGTTTTGATGGAGGCCTTTCAATCTGGCAAGACTTCACTCACAAAGACGTACTCTGGTTACCCGGGTGATCGAACTGCAGTATGCCGATGACACCGCATCTCCTGCTCTAACACCTGCAGAACTACAACAGTCAGTCAACTGCTTTAAAGCTGCATGTGATTGCTTTGGTCTTGCCATTAATGCAGAAAAAAAAAACAACCTGCCCCAGGATTAAGTCTTCCTGAGTTCAGTATCTCCATCTTAGACACAACACTGGAACAGGTTGATCACTTTCCATATCTTGGAAGCATCTTGTCTAAACGGTGTACCTGCGAACAAGACGTTGATGAAAGAATTAGGGCTGCTCATGCAGCATTCGGACGGTTAATGCACAGAGTCTTCATCAATAACGACCTAAAACTGCATATCAAACTCATGGTGTACAAAGTTGTTGTCATTTTCACGCTGCTGTATGGCTGTGAAACTTGGACACTCTATCACCATGATATCAAAAAACTTGAGTGCTTCCACCAATAGAAAATGAGATACATCTTGAATATTAAGTGGGAGGACTATGTGACCAACATGGCAGTTCTCGACAAAGCACAGCTGAATAGCATTGAGGCAACAAACATCGCTCATCAACTGAGATGGTTAGGCCATGTTCAGCACATGGGTGATATCAGTCTTCCCCGCCAAATTCTTCATGGTGAACTTTGTTCCAGCAGTGGACCTCATGGAGCCCCTCTTAAGCATTTTAATGACCAGCTGAAACACATCATGAAGGAAACTGGTATAAATATACAGACATGCGAAGAATGTGCTGTGGACCGTTCACTGTGGTGGAACACTGAGACAGTATTACTGATTTAAAACTCCTTTCCCAAGGAATGGTTTCGAACTGGCTATTCGGCTGTGGAAATTCGTGTCTTTTAACTCAGTAACTGAAGTGTTTTCTCACAAACTATCTGTAATTGTGGAATTACTCATTCCTCATTATGTGTTCTTCCGGCCTGTGGACAGGAAAGAACTATTTTAAAGCTCAATACATTTATTCGCTAACGAATGTGAATTTATTTTTACGATTCCTGAAGTGTACTGCACTCTTGTGGCCACGTGCTAAGTTGCACACTCCTCCCACCTTTGTCTCATCCAATCAGTGTACGGCTAGCTTGGTGCAACAAAACTGGAAGCCATGATGAGACTAGTTTGTTGCCAGAGCTAATGGCGAGAGGACGCGCTTGGATATCTACCAACATGTTTGAGTCTGGGAGGAATTTTGACCCAGGCTAAAGCCTACTGTAGTGGGTTTTACACCCTCATACTATTCTTCTTCAGTTTGGTGACATCATCCTCGTAATATTCTTTATTTATTTAGTTATGTGACCTGCAAGATAACTTTTGTGAGTATCATGCACTACTAAGCTTTTGGATGTACACAAGTAAGTACTGGAAGCACCATAAACTTCATCTTCTGTGATATTGAAAATATTCTGCATTTCAAATGTTCTTCATGCAACTGTAATCTGCTTATTGTGCTTGGGAAATTTACAACCTTCTTGCGGCGCCTGCTGTATGTTTAATCCATTTGAAAGAAATGATAATGTGGACGAAAAAGTATCTCAGGAAATTCTAAAAATTGAACTTTTGTGTTTGTAAAAGTTGTGTGTAAATTTATGGTATTGCTTTTCACCCATGAATAGGCTTAGCCTGTGTATCTAAAATGTCACTATCAGGCTAGTGTAGCTTTACTCTATATGAGATGAACATGAGCATCAAATTCTAATTCACTTTAAATTTGTTGGTCCTTAAATTTTCTCTTGATATTTCATTTTTCTTGGTATTTCTATTCTGTTTGGGTGGGTTGATTTTCTTTTATTTTATTTTTTCCTGAATCTTTGTTGCAGCCGTATGCCGGGATTGGCCATTTCCTGTTTACTTGTGTTTTTGTTGTTGCCATGGTAATGTGAAGCGAGATGATGATTATTATTATGTCATCTTTTTTGGGTGTGGGCGTGGTTCTGTTGGTGTAATGTTGGTTGTGTAACGAATTTTCTCTTCTACTCTTGCTTCTGGGAAATTTTCGTTGTGCTCATTTCTCGTGTATAAACTTATTTTCTGCTTATTTTGGGTTTCCTGATCTGAGGAAAGTATTTATCTTACCGAAATTAATTTTATTGAATTGGATTTTCATGCTGATGTGAGATCCTACTTGCACTAGATACAAATCTTATAGGTGTTATCTCATGGTTATGATTTTATTTATTTCTTGGAGTCTTTGGTTTAATTTAATTTAGAAAAGCGGATCTGCGTTTTAAGTTTTAATTCAATGATTTTGGTAACTTCTAACTTTAATTTTCTAGTTGGTTAATTTTTCTTTAAGGATGATGTCCTTTGCTTTTACCTATGTGACCTGTTCTGTCGAAACAGTACTTCAGTGTGATTGAAGTTTTAAATTAATATTATTTGTAATTTTAAACTTTAATTAATTCGCTTGTTAATTTTTCTCTAGGACTATGTCCTGTGTTTTTTCATTTGACCTTGCCCTTAAATTAAAATTTCAATTGTTTTGAAGACTTGGATTTTCTTTCGTAGCCTAGTCTTTCAGCACTGTCTCCTTTTATGTTATCCATGCCCTGTGGGTTTTATGGACCTGTTTTGGGTAAGTACCTTTGGTGTTTTGCTTCCTTGTTTTTTTCCTAGTGTTGTTTCCCTTGTTTTCCCTGTACACCAGCTTATAGGTAGGACCGGCTGGTGCTTTTCTTGCTGACCACTAGTGTGATCATGGTTGGTATCACGCTGGCAGCTCAAACACTACATCCACCGCTGTCAACTTGTTTGAAAGAGAACGCCGCAGACATCAAGAGGCCTAGTGACAAGCAAGAAAACCGTCAAGTACAACCCCGCCCTCCTGTATCCATTCAGTGTGATTTGTGTGGGCGTATGTTTTATGCCAGGATTGGTCTGTTATGTCATCGCAAACACATCCATAAACTGAGTTGAACTGGTCAATGTATGCATGAAGAAGTTACATATACTCGGATCAAGTTACAGCCGACGACGACGATGAGGATTCCGATTTCTTCTACAACATATAGTTTTCAGATGAAAGCCATATCCACTTTGAAGGATACATCAATCAACAAATAACTCATTTTTTAGGGTTTGAACAGTCTGATATCATAATATGGAAACTACTACACAGTGGGCGGGTTATGATTTGGTGTGCGATGTCCGGTCGTGGAATACTGGGACCTTATTTCATCAGCGCTGCTGCACAGAATCCCAAAACAGTGGACTAGGAAGTCTACAGGGACCTCATTATTATCCCATTCGTGTGGGTTTTGCACACTTTTATTGTGCCAGAAACTTACCTTCTAACAACAATGAATGCAGCAAGATGGAGCTACAGCCCACACAGCAAGTAGTCTCTTACTCTTCTACAACGACACTTTGGAGATCACCTAATTTCTCATCGAACTCCATTCCTGTACTCTTCCTGCTCCCCACATCTCATGGCTCCAAATGCCTATATGCATATGCGGCATGCTGAAAGAATTAGTTTTCAAGACAGATGACCCACCTACAAATGATCATGAATTATGTGAGAAGATAACATCATTTCTGTGTCCTTAGAGCAATGTTTCTTCATCAACATGTTCAATTCTTCAGGAATGTTATGAACAATGTGTGGCATGTGATGGTCTTATTTTGAACCCTACTGTGCCAATATAACTGAATAACATTTAAGTGTTATATTTTTCCCTGTATGGTATTTACAATAATAAGATTTTTAGTCAAAGTCTCGTGAGACACTTGGTATACTTCATGGTTACTTCAGCATGGATTTACGGAACTAACAAAACAGTGATTTGTTTTCTTTTCTGATAGAGCAGAGCAGTTGTTTATAGCATGCATTTATAGCATGCGTTGGGCTGAGAACTATGGCTTCTACAAATTTTCAGAACAGTACAAAAATACATAGAAACCAGGATCAAACCTCAGAAGAGACTCAACAGTTTAGAAAGATCAATTCCTACGGTTACACATTCTCCGTTATCATTGTACCTCTGCTGATGAAATCCAAAATCGACTCCAGTAAGGCCAAGAAGTAAACATAGGTAAGAGAAATGTCCGAAGAAGATCGAAAGAAACCAGTCTCCATTCCAGAAGATCTGCTGCAGGCCCCAAACTCACCCGAGAACATCATGTTGCTTGACTGTGTCATGACAGAACACTTAAACTTTGTGAGTGAACAATATAACAGTGAAAGCAAATGTTATTTACTGATGAGTTTTCATTTTGCCTCTGAACATTAGACAGCAGAGAAAGTGTGTTAAGGAGGACTGGTTAAAGATTTTCTCCCCCTGCATAATTTTACCCAGGACAGTTTTTCGTGGAGGTTCAGTGAAGGGGGCTGGGGGGTGGTTGTGTGTGGTGTGTGTGGGAGGGGGGAGGGAAGTAAGTTTGAAGTGGGGATAGACCTGGTGTTTACTGCAGATGGGACCCTTACAGCACATTGATATGTGGATGAAATCCTTAAGGAGAATGTTATGCCTCTTGCTTCATTCATATTATAATGGTTTCATGTTAATGCATGGCAATACCTGTTCACGTATTGCCCAATGTGTACAATATTACTTGGACAAAGTTGGGATTCATATAATGATATGGACTGCTCGTAGTTCGGATCTGAAATCCGTTGAGCATCTATGGAATGAATCTGGAAAAAAGGTCTGCCAACATTATCCTAATATCCTACAGGACCTGTGAGAGACTCATCAAGAAGAATAGGTGCAGATTCCAGAGGATAGGATTCCTATGTTAATAAGGGGCATGTCTAAAAGATTTGAAGATGTGGTTAAAATAGTACATGCTTCTAAAGGTGGGTAAAAGTATCAGTGAAGTATAGTAAATACATTGCAAGTATGCAAAAAAAGTCAGTGAAGAGTTACGGTGGATAGACATAACATGATTACTAGACCTCAGATTTTAGTCAAAAACCTATTTTGTTCCTTAAGAGATAACTTAAAATGAAGTTGTATTTACAGTTTCATGTATTTATAAGGTTAGAAATGGTGGTCCTATAGTGCCTAAAAAGACGTTAGAACCTATTTTCACCTATTTCCTATAATT
Source organism: Anabrus simplex (assembly GCF_040414725.1). Taxonomy (NCBI): domain Eukaryota; kingdom Metazoa; phylum Arthropoda; class Insecta; order Orthoptera; family Tettigoniidae; genus Anabrus; species Anabrus simplex. The sequence continues at coordinate 233,484,601 of NC_090271.1, forward strand.
GCTATATTTTATTTCTAAATTGATTAGAAAACGCTTTTAATTTAGTCGGAGAAACTTAAATATTTGCAGACTCATTTTCAGTATCTTGAATAGTATTTTCTTGAAATACTTTTCAGACAAAATGTGAAACTATAAACCAATTACCACTCCCTGGAAGTCCTTAAGAACCTCCCGCTGTGAATACTCCCTTTGTCCTTTAGTCTGTGTGTCATGAGGTGGGGGACAGTGTCCATTGACCTGCTGGAAACAAAACTCTTCATTCCATTCTGTGAGAAACTTTCAGTGCGTCCATTTGCTCAGTGTGCGCATTATGCTGAAAGTGGCAGCTTCCAAGACATCCTTAATTAAACAGTGGTTGCAGGAGTTTCTCCATTTCACATCGGATGGAAAACATATATTTTGCGATGTTTGTGGCAAAGAGGTAAGTGAAATTTGTTTTATATTTTACTCTGAAGTACGTACTTTGGTGTGAGAGTCGTACTTAATACGTAGGTGTTCTATCTCTCTGTTGTATTACGTTTTATACATTTTATACGTCAATTTCACGTACATACACTAAATGAGGTATAACAGTAAATATGAACTGGGGATTGTAGCACATCCTGATCCCTTGATTGTTTGTTTATAGAATCGTTAAAAACCGGCCGTGTTTGTGTGGTACTGTAAGATCTATTCATTTCAGAAAAAGGCAAATTTTCAAGCAGGTTTTAGAAGAGGAATAATAGTACAAACGTATTGAAAAATGAAAATATCATACTGCCATAGGGAACCTAAAAATACGAGGTGGAAATTGTAAGAAAATTAGATATGCTCTTTTATCAATTGTCGGAAGTGTATGACAGATTATACACATTGTAAATATATACTGCAATGATTTTTTTTGATAAGAATAGAGTAAATGTAGGGAGGAAAAAACACTGAATTCAGCCATGCGCGGGCATCAGTGCCAGTAGTAACAAAAATGTTGGCCAGCATAATCTAACCGAACATAACAAAACAGGAAAAGAAATGAATTAACTTCACCTCTACTGTGTTTGGCTCCTTGGTTGAATGGTCAGCATAGTCGCCTTCGGTTCAGAGGACCCCGGGTTGGATTCCTGGCCGGATCGGAGATTTAAACCTTAAATGGTTATTTTCCCTGGCTCGGGGACTGTGTATTTGTACTGTCTTGAAACTCACACACAATACTATCGCCCACTACAAAAGCACGCAGTTTCCTGTACACGGCAGATGCCGCCCACCCTCGTTGGAGGGTCTGTCTTACAAAGGCTGGACCAGGATGGGAATAGTCACATAGAATTATTACCTGTACTGCATCACTTAAAGGTCCAGGGATCGGGAAGCGCTACAAGGCCCTATGAATTTAAATAGTCTTCTGTGCATATTTTCATCTGGCCTATATACTTGCACAATTTACACAATATTTGTGACTATTTATAGTTGTCGTTGTTTCTAGGTGTTCAGTGGAAGACGATCGCATCTTAGTCAACATGACCAGGGGATTAAACAGCAGGAAAATCTGCAAAGAAAGTCAAATCTTAAACAAAGATTATTAACAACGGAAACGCTAAATAAGGGAAGCAAAGACGAATTCCATGTGGACTTATGCAGAGCTCTTGTGTCGGCAAATATTCCCTTCAACTCACTTGAAAATCCTTCCTTCAAAAGTTTTTTACAGAAATATTGTCATCGGAACATTCCATCCGAATCAGCTTTAAGAAAAAACTATCTGGACACTCTTTACGAAGATATAGTCAGGTAGATAAGGGAAGATACAGGAGACTCATACATCTGGATCTCTGTCGATGAGACTACTGACACTCTAGGTCATTATATTGTCCACTTGATAGTCGGATAATTAGATCCTGACATGTCGAGTTCCCCATATTTGATCTGCAGCAGACAGTTAACTAAAACCAATCAGGAGACAGTTGCTCAGTTTGTAAATAAAGGTCTCAAGGTGCTTTTCCCCAATAACATGGACGAAAATAAGGTGCTTCTTATATTTACTGATGCAGCCGCCTACATGATTGCTGCTGTTAAGTTGCTGAAAGTATTTTACCCTGCTCTAATTCATGTAACTTGTCTTGCTCATGCTATGAATCGTGTGGCTGAGCAGATATGTGCCAAATTTCCTCGAGTCAACAAGATGATCTCCTCCAATAAGAAATTTTTTGTAAAGGCTCCCACACGAATCCAGTTGTTTCGCAATGAATTACCTGATCTTCCACTTCCACCAGAACCCATCCTTAAATGCTGGGGGACTTGGCTTCAGGCCATTGTGTACTACAGCGAACATTTTGATGCAATCAGAAGTTTTGTTCTTGCCCTAAATGAAGATGCCATGTGCATCACTTTGGCCAAAAATGTTCTCAAGAACTTGCCTACATCAGGTCCCATTATACCTTTTTGGTCCCTGTTATTTCTGCACTTGAGTCTTCCGGGAAACCTGTTTATGAACAATTGGATTTGTTAGAAGAGGTGAAAGAAAAAATCAGCTAAGCTCCAGGTGCCGCTGGGGATGGAATTCGGGACAAGCTTAATGGAAGAACCCAGGACTGTCAATGCTTCGTGCTGTGGCTGATGTTTTGATTGGCAAAACTAACGTTGAATGTGACATCTCCTCACGTCTTGTACCAAAATTCAAATACAGCCCTGTAACCTCTGTTGACGTTGAGCATACTTTCTCAGCCTACAAGCTAGTGTTGTCAGACAAGCGGTGTAGTTTCATAACAGAAAATATAGAAAAAGTGCTAGTGATTTACTGTGCATCAAATTGTGGGCAGTAATGTGCTTGTAATTCAATGTTTTAATTATTTAGAGATAAAAATTTAAAAATGTGGTGAACCATTGTGTATGTGAAATATTGTATTAACATGTTATTGCCTTATTACTTGTAGGCATTTAGAGTTATTATCAATTTAGAAAAATAAAGATGGTATTTTAATTGATAAGTGCTTTTTAAAATATGTAAAATTGAAGCTGCCTAAAACATATTTTTTGAACCTATTTTTTCATATTTGAGAGCCTATTTTAGGCACCTAAAATACAAATGTTAGCGCCCAAAAATCCAAGGTCTAATGATTACCCATAAATGGCTACAATTGTATACTGTACATTGATTATATATTACTTCAGTCTTTCTTGATCAGTTCAGTTGGAACAGTTATTTATTTATTTATTTATTTATTTATTTATTTATTTATTTATTTATTTATTTATTTATTTATTTATTTGAGGTCTCCAGAATTTCTAAACTATGGTATTAGATTATAAAATACACTCTATAACAAAAAAAAAGAAAAATAACGCACTAGGAAAGTGTTGTCCGATTGTAAGGAAATTACGTATACAAAGACATTCAGACCGAACATGCAAATGATTAAAGTTTTGTGTCCAACGAATGATTAGCGGGAGCTCCTGCACATCCGAACTGCGCATGCATCAGGTGTATATAAGGCGCGATTCTGAAGCGTTTCCTCAAAGTAGCTGTTGCATTCGACTGCGATATCCTAACGTCGGCTGTAAGAATGCCATGGCGGCGGATTCATGCTCATTACGAGCAGATGTCAGAGTTTGAAAGGGGTCGTGCGATCGGATTGAAAGAAGCTGGTTGGGCGAATTGAGCTCTCACTGGATATTTGGGTCGAAGTTTCAGCGATCAGACGATGCTGGAGAGCATGGGTCAGACCCGGCAAGCATCAGTGTCAGGACGGCGGTGGTCGACCGAGGGCCACAACAGCAGGGGCAAACATAGCAATTGTCAGAACAGCTGTTACAGCACCGGAGTCTTCGTTATCAACGATCCAGTTGTGTGACCTGCATACACGTGTCCACCATGACCATCAACAGACGCCTGAGCAAGAGGAATTTGTGCTCGCGCCGCCCATTACGCCACTTACCACTGACGCCTGTTCACCGTCAAGCCAGATTACAGTGGTGCTGCGCTCGATCAACGTGGAACTGCACTGACTGGGGGCATATAGTCTTTAGTGATGAGTCCTGTTTTCAACAGTGCCCTGACGACAACTGCAGACGTGTTTGTAGACATCCAGGCCAGCCTGGGGATCCTGCCTTGACTATTGCACGCCACACAGCCCCACAACAGGGTGTTATGGTCTGGGGTGCCATGTCCTTTGATAGCTGGACCCCTCTGGTAGTCATTCCTGGTACACCGACAGCACAGCAGTATGTTGATGACATTCTATTGAGCAACGTGGAACTGCGCTGACTGGGGGTGTATAGTCTTTAGTGATGAGTCCTGTTTTCAACAGTGCCCTGACGACAACCGCAGACGTGTTTGTAGACGTCCAGGCCAGCGTGGGGATCCTGCCGTGACTATCCACGCCATAGCCGGACCCCACTGGTAGTCATTCCTGGCACACTGACAGCACAGCGGTATGTGAATGACATTCTACGGCTGGTTGTGTTACCGTTCCTTCAGCAACATCCAGGTCTTACTTTCCAGCAGGATAATGCCCGGCCGCACTCGGCACGTGTTGCTATGAACTGTTTTCAAGCTTGCCCTATCCTTCCTTGGCCAACTCGGTCACCTGATCTCTCTCCCACAGAGCACATTTGGGACATCATGGGAAGGCGATTGCGAACATCCCAGAATGTTGCCGATTTAGCCCAACAGTTGGAGACCATTTGGCATGAAATTCTGCAGGACGCCATCCGGGACCTTTATCAGTCTATGCCACATCGAGTGACAGCTTGCATCCAGGCCAGGGGTGGACCAACACCTTATTGATGTCCTCACTTTGAAACGCTCTAACTCTGCAATAAATCATTCGACTGTTCTGCACTTTTGATCATTTGGTTTTCTATGTCTGTTCCTCACATCCACCGATTTTTATCACCATCGGACAATTCCTTCTTGGTGCATCTTTTATTTGTTATACAATGTAACATTTCAGTCTCTCATTGATGCTAATTTAAAATAAATCTCCAGTTTTGAAAATATTGAGTGTTGTGATATTTGTGCTGGTCAGTATTAAAAACTATTCATAACAAATAGTCACATACTTAATGATAGATGTTGTTGACTTTAATAACCTATTCCCATAGAAAATTGCTTAGTTCTGATTGTCAATTTCCTCCATGCATATATCAGCAGCCATCATTATTTTGTACAATTTCCTTTGCAATCTGATATTTTTCTTTTTATTCAGAAATTACTTAACTTGAACACTGTACAGCTATGTTTGTTAGTAATATGCTTGAACTAATGAAGGAAAAGAGAGTTTCTGGATTCTATTAAGAATAGTAAGAATAATACACAGTGCAATTTGATTAGGAAAATGTGTTCAGATATCACTGATAATATTTATTTTGTACCAGAATGGCCCAACCCTGCTGTCTAGCAGTAGCGAGTTTGCCTCTTACCCGGATGCCCTGGGTTCAATTCCTGGCCACATCAGTTTTACCTGACTGAGGGCTGGTTCAAGGTCTACTCAGTCAATGTGAGAACAATTTAACCCAGGAGTGGTGGCATGGGGTCTTTTGTGACCTGGCGGAAATTTATTTTGTGCAATTGCTGTCATTTTCAAACTTAGAGCCCTCTTTTGCCACATACTTATCCCTGCATTCTGTGCCTTTTGTCTGAGGTCTGTGGCATTGTAGTGAAAGGTGTTCGTTCTTAGAAAGAGGGTTTATTGTCAAGCAGTGCAATAAAGCATCTCGTTAGACCCCGCAACACTACTCCCATTGGTTGGAAGTACACCAGCAGCAATGTTGAGTGTATTCAGTGAGTTACTTGTGTAATCATGTTAGGAATTCATTCAGCCAATCCCTTATCACTAAAGTGAGTTATAAAGAGTATGAGGCAAGGTGTTACCTCTTTTACAGTCTGTGGAAGAGGAAGAAGTTTTAGTGAGAGCGAGGATGAATTAGTAGTAGTGATATGGGGCAGAGTGTTAATGGAGAAGTAGTAAATATTAGTGATGATGATTTACCTCTTTTTCATTGGTTTTGTACCATAACAGGAAAGAATGGTCTTGCAATATGGACAAAAATTCCTCCCCCTAAAAGCTCACGTACTTCAACCCACAACATTGTCACTCATTTATCGGAGGTGAAACTCATAGCAAGAGGTGCATTATCGCCTGAAGAAACTTAGAGCATTTGTTTCTTCCCAAATGATTATAAGATGCAACTTATTGTAAACTGTACGAACCTGGAAAATGAAAGAGTCAGAGGGAATTATACGCACAAACGAATTACTTATCACGATATGGATTGTCATGAAGAGGATAATTATCTCCAGTAGGGTAATTATTTTGGAAGGACCCCTCCCCACCACCCAGGGATATACTGCACAGCATTACGTAGTTAGCAGAATCTGAGTCTGTCACCTGAATTCAGAAAGATTATTGCTATGCATGTCACGTTATTACTTTTGTGAGATTTATATGCTGTGAAGCTGATTAGTGTTGGATATACACATTTATTTTTGATAAAATATCATGCTATTGAGTTAATAAACCTAATACATGAATACAGGATATACATAAATTAGTAAATTTGTTATTAGAGAAAGTTCATTTGTAGTGGTCAGACAGTAGCCGACCCCACCTCTCACGTTGCATCAATGAGCATCACCTGTCCAGAGTTAAGAGCTATATCCTGGTGAGATTGCAGCCCCAGTCTAGAAAACCAAGAATAATGGCCAAAAGGATTTTTTGAACTGACCACACATTACCTCAATCTGCAGGCCTTCAGGCTGAACAGCAGTTGCTTGGTAGACTAAGGCCCATCAGGGCTGTAGTGTTATGGGATTTAGTTTTTAAGTAGTAGAATATGTTTAAATCAGGTAGGATAACATAAAGCACAAAATGAATAGCAACTTACATAATATGCAACAACTTGCATAATATTCTTTTCTTATCCAGTTAGTTATATCCCATCCTCGTATTACAGTTATTTAAAACAATATCTGTTACCTTACATGTTCAAAACTACCATAGAGTGCTTTATTAATATAGCTTCATTTTGAATTTTTTAAAAATAATATAACTAGCAGTATCCCACTGGCTCCGCCCGCAACGTACAAAGTATGGTGTTGTTTGTTACTATCCTCACGGATGTATTTGCAAAGTTTCGAGTTAATGAAATAAAGCACATGATCTGCTGTGGTAATAGAATGTAATATTATGTCAACGAAACACTTGAAAATACATCACACAAAGAAACTGATTTAACGTTCCTTGGAACAACACTACGCACCAAACTGTTAAAAAGTCCTTCAAAGATCTTCATCATGGAGACAAATGTACTCATAACTTTTCTCAGAATCTACCAATTTAAGTAATTATTACCTCAAAAGGAAGCGCTTGATCCACTGAGTGTTTTTAGACCAAAACGAACTGTGTACCTCAGTTAGAACGAAAGATATGATTGCTTCAATGAGAAAAATTGTTGAAGAAATGAGACATCAAATTGAATGTGCACTCATAACTTTTCTCATAATCAACCAATTTGAATAGTTAAGAGCTGAAATGAAATAGCTTGATCCACTGAGTGTTCTTAGGCCAAAACAAACTGTGTACCTCAATTAGAACCAAAGATATGATAGGTTTAAAGAGACAAAAAATTGAAAAAAAATTTGAGGAAGGTGGAAGTTAAGTGATTTATAGTACCTGATGACAAAACTGTGCATAAATACCTTTCAGTTAAAAAAAGAATGAAGGAAATTGACTGGATAGAATGGCCAGAAAGACTAACTTTAGTTTTCATAAATTTTTTTAATATATAGATTTTATTCAGCTACAGTATGATGTTACTGTTTTAGTGTAGTGAAAGAAATTGCCAGTTTATAACAATGCTATACTAACCATCTTACTTCTTCCTTTACCTTCAGGTTGATTAAACGTCATCATGAAACATGATTTGGAGTGAAGATATTTCTTTGCCAAGAAATCACTAGTGATAAATGCTATTCATACTACAAATTTCTTTAGGTGTTTGTGACATTAAATTATCATTTTTATTCTTTAAGCATTATAACAGAATGACTGTTTAAATAACATTTCATATGCAAAATATGCAATGTATACCTAGAAAAATGAGTTCACGTGTAAATTTATGTGAACACAATTATTCCCAAATAAAATGTAAATAAATATTTCAATCTTTGTTTGTTCTAGATTTAAATAAAGTAAAATAGAACTGATATTATAAATTTAAATTGTTCTTTTTCTTCTCCTTCTGTTGCTCTCTCCTCACAGAAAACTGGAGAAAATTTTCCTATTTCATTTTTCTTGCATCAGAATTGCAGTGTTGTGGATGTTGAACCACTGTTGGTTCCACATCCAGGGTATTATGAAATAGTATTTTTTTTAAATCTCCAAGTTGTCTTCAAATTATGTAGGGAGGATCAGATCTGGATCTATGGGCCACAAAACCCTGCATTGCCCAAATGCTTAGGAATTTTATAGGGTGTTAACCCGTGAGTGGTCGCTAGCTGAAATGTAACGTGAGTGGTCGCGCGGAAGACTTTATTTCACGTTAAAATAAATATGACATTTTTCACAGTTTTGTGGGGCATAAGGCTGAAATTTGCTACTGAAATAAAACGCAAGTTCTACCTTATGTATTTTAGATAAAAATGAAATGATTAGCTGTAAGAGAGAGAGAGAGAGATGGCATATGGCTTTTGGCGCTGGGAGTGTCCGAGGACAAGTTCGGCTCGCCAGATGCAAGTCTTTTGATTCGGCTCCCTTAGGCGACCTGCACGTCATGATGAGGATGAAATGATGATGAAGACGACACATACACATAGCCCCCGTATCAGCGAATTTAACCAATTAATGTTAAAATTCCCGACCCCGCTGGGAATCGAACCCGGGACTTCTGTAACCAAAGTCCAGCACGCTAACCATTTAGCCATGGAGCCGGACATGTTTAGCTGTTTATGAAAGATACAATTACTACTTAAAATAACATATGCATGTACATAAAAATAACTTCTGTCCTGAAGTTGTAAAAAATAAAATCCCACACATGCATTATATCCAGTAATATTTATGTACAAAGCAAGGTTTCTGAACACAATAACATTTTTAGAAACAAGAAGTGCTCATAATACAATTACTAACGCATACAACACGAGTAAGTTTCCTCCTCCACTTCAAAATAACACCGACATCAATAGTCGCGCTATGAGAGAAACTCTCACGCAGCGCGGATGGACACATAGGGACCTTTGTTCTGATGAAGGGAGGGGGTACTTACCCTTCAAATGTGAATCGCTCTACTCACGACAGTTATAAACTCAGCTAGAAGAGGGAACAGTCACCTCCCTTTCATCATTGTGAAGTAATGTCACAATAAAAAATAATGTGAGAGAAAATCTCATATAATACCAATATAATGGTCCGTTATTGGACATTTAAAATCTCATATAGCGACCACTCATGGGTTAATATCAATGGGTTTTGGTCAACTACAGTTTTTAATGTTTCTTAATTTTAGCGCCTTTTTTCTGGATGGCAGAGTGTAGGTTGGTCATACTGGAGTTCATGTAGATTGTTTCAAAACAATTTCAATTTCTTCTGGGCCACACTTATATAGCGACCATTTTATTTGTGAAATAAATTTCTCTATGCTATGCAGTATGTTGTTTCCATTCCTTCTATTGATTTTCATGTAGTATTTGTTACAGGTAAGAGTGTATCTATTTAAGACAATTTGAGCAAAACAATTCCAGTTAAACTGTTAAACAGTTCATAGACTCGCAGATGAGTTCATGCTCTCGTTTGATGGGTAGTAACTCAGTTAAGAGGGCAATTTCTCAAGGCGGTATTATTGGACTTTTATGTTTTCTTATATATTTAAATGATATGAGTAAAGAAGTGGAATCAGAGATAAGGCTTTCTGCAGATGATGTTATTCCTTATAGAGTAATAAATAAGTTACAAGATTGTGAGCAACTACAAAATGACCTCGATGGGATGTGAGTTGGACAGCAGGCAATGGTATGGTGATAAACAGAGTTAAAAGTCAGGTTGTGAGTTTCACAAATAGGAAAAGTCCTCTTAGTTTTAATTACTGCATTGATGGGGTGAAAGTTTCTTATGGGGATCACTGTAAGTACCTAGGTGTTAATATAAGGAAATATCTTCACTGGGGTGATCACATAAGTGCAATTGTAAATAAAGGGTACAGATCCCTGCACATAAGTGGTATGTTACTGCTTATAACTCTTAGTCACTAATCAGTATTTAATGCATTTATTTACTCTGCTGTATGTACAACAATAAGACTTTACAAGCAAAAACACATCATCTTAATGAATTTGCGATATCAGGTTTCTCCTTTCCTTTTTTCTGTTATTTCTTTTGTCTCTTGTCTTTCACTGCCTTCTAAAATCTGCTACAGGTATGTTATAAGTAACTATTCTCATCTTAGAATCCATATTGAAGATCAAGGTCTTAATTAACCTAGAGAAACTATAGGGGCTGATGCTGCTCAGAAAAAGGAGTGAAACATGTACCATGTATAACACTTTAATAAGGATGTAAATCCTAACTAAGCTAATTATGTATTGAATAAGTGGATTGTAATAAACCATTGTATTTTTACATCATAAGTGATATGTTCCACGCAGTCAGTGGACAAATGGCGTGGAATGACATTAGTAGATGAATAAGTTTGAGTGGTGTCTTTAAAAATAGGAAAGATCACAATATGAAGATAAAGTTGGAACAAGAGGACAAGTTGAGGCAAATATTTGTTTATAGAAAGGGGAGTTAGGGATTGGAATAACTTACCAAATGAAATGTTCCATAAATTTCTAATATCTTTGAAATAATTTAAGTAAAGGCTAGGAAAACAACAGATAGGGAATCTGCCACATGGGCAACTGCCTTAAATGCAGGGTAGTGACTGATTTATAACAGTTTAACAGTTAAAACATTCTTGAATTCATCATTGCAAGGGGAACGTGTTGTAGCTTTTAAAACAAAATTATGACTGTGTGAATGGCAACCTGCACAAATGGACTATGTACACTTCCCAAACCTTAAACCAGTTATGACAGAACATGGAGAAGACCAGGGTGACGTACAGCTTGACACATATGTTGCAATGCTGCAAGACCTGGGAAGTACCTTTGAATGGCGATCATTGATCTGAATTGAATGGATTGTGGATTTTACATGCAAGTATTTACTACTCCTCTCTCTGATAACATTAAACCAAGCTCTTGCTAGATTTCAACTCAAGCTAATTAATTTTGAGAGCCATCATAGAATTTGGGACAAGTTCCACGTAGCTGAACAGTTACAGTCATTTTATAAAGTAGCCTTTAAAACAAACAACACACTGCAGAGACACATCAGCAAGTGCAACCTAAACAAGAAAGAAGACCGGGCGAGTTGGCCGTGCGCGTAGAGGCGTGCGGCTGTGAGCTTGCATCCGGGAGATAGTACGTTTGAATCCCACTATCGGCAGCCCTGAAGATGGTTTTCCGTGGTTTCCCATTTTCACACCAGGCAAATGCTGGGGCTGTACCTTAATTAAGGCCACGGCCGCTTCCTTCCAACTCCTAGGCCTTTCCCATCCCATCGTCGCCATAAGACCTATCTGTGTCGGTGCGACGTAAAGCCCCTAGCAAAAAAACAAAAAAAAAAAAAAGCAAGAAAGACCCTTTCTCAAAGTCAGGAGTCTATGAACTCAAATGCCGAGAACCTAACTGCAATGCCACATATATAGGTCAAACAAAACGTAATTTCCACACAAGATACAAAGAACACTAAAACATGATCAGATATAATTGGCATTCAGCCTCTAGGGAGCACACATGTGACAGTTCACACCACACCAACACAAATCTAAAAATTTTACACATCAAAAATAAAAGTAAATCTTTCAATATAAAGGAAGCAATCAAATTTACATTGCAAAAAATGCTAACGTAACCAACCTAAATGACCATACACACTTTAAAAAATCCCCCCCCCCCCCTCTTCTCTCTACTCACATAATATCTGGACAACACTTACTCATTAAATTAGCATTTATCATAATAATAATATCTAATAGATATTCTCTATTTCATTTCCATAGTTTATTAACTTAAAATCGTTAACTTGCATTCATCCATATTAAATTAGAAAAGCAGCTCGATTTGTTCTGGGCGATTTCTGACAAAAAAGTAGCGTTACAAAAATGTTGCAAAGTTTGGGCTGGGAAGAACTGGGAGAAAGGAGACGAGCTGCTTGACTGAGTGGCATGTTCCGAGCTGTCAGCGGAGAAATGGCGTGGAATAACATTAGTAGATGAATAAGTTTGAGTGGCGTCTTTAAAAGTAGGAAAGATCACAATATGATCTTGGACAAATTGGGGCAAATATTCATTTATAGGAAGGGGAGTTAGGGATTGGAATAACTTACCAAGGGAGATGTCAATAAATTTCCAATGTCATTGATATCATTTAAGAAAATTCTAGGAAAACAACAGATAGGAAATCTGCCACCTGGGTGACTGTCCTAAATGCAGAACAGTATGAACTGAAATTGAATAAAAGTACATTATAATATGAAGTAGGTTAATAATCTTCTCTCCCCTCTCCAGTGTTGAAAGAAGTTTACACAGTGCTCCACTCACTTTGCCCTATTTTCCCCTCCCCTCTCCATGGTACAGTATACTAGATTTCAACATACAATAGGACAAAGCAGAAAGATGGCAGGAACATATCCAACAGCTGTATCAAGGTAAAGATGTAGATGATTTGGTTCTGGAACACGAAGAGGCTGTTGTTGCTGATGAAATGGGAGACCCAATTTTGAGGTCACAGTTTGACAGGGCTGTGAGCAACCTAAACAGGAACAAGGCACCTGGAATTTATGACATTCCCTCTGAATTACTGACTGCCTTAGGAGAAACCAGCATGGCAAGGTTATTCCATTTAGTGTATAAGATGTATGAGACAAAAGTCCCATCCGATTTTTGGCAGAATGTTGTTATACCTATTCCCAAGAAAGCCAGTGCTGACAGGTGTGAAAACTACCGCACTATTAGTTTAGTATCTCATGTCTGAAAAATTTTAACATGTATTATTTACAGAAGAATGGAAAAACAAGTTGAAGCTGAGTCGGGAGAAGATCAATTCGGCTTCAGAAGAAATGTAGGAACACGTGAAGCAGTCCTTTCTTTTCTTTTGCTAGTTGCTTTACGTCGCACCGACACAGATAGGTCTTATGGCGACGATGGGACAGGAAAGGGCTAGAAGTGGGAAGGAAGCGGCCATGGACTTAATTAAGGTACAACCCCAGCATTTGCCTGGTGTGAAAATGGGGAAACCATGAAAAACCATTTTCAGGGCTGCCGACAGTGGGGTTTGACACTACTATCTCCCGAATACTGGATACTGGCCACACTTAAGCGACTGCAGCTATCGAGCTCGGCTGAAGCAGTTCTGACTTTACGTCTGATCTTAGAGGATCGAATCAAGAAGGACAAGCCCACGTACATGGCTTTCATAGATCTAGAAAAGGCATTCAATAATGTTGATTGGACCAAGCTATTTAAGGTACTGAAGGTGATTGGAATCAGATACCGAGAACGAAGAATTATCTACAATCTGTATAAAAATCAGTCTACAGGGGAATTGAGGGCTCTCAAAAAAAGCAGCAGTCCAGAAAGGAGTGAGGCAAGGCTGCAGTATGTCCCCCTCCTTTTCAATGTTTACATAGAACAGGCAGTAAAGGAAATCAAAGAGGAAATTGGAAAGGGAATCACAATCCAAGGAAAGGAAATCAAAACCTTGAGATGATATTATTATTTTATCTGAGACTGCAGAAGATCTTGGGATGCTGCTGAATGGTATGGACGAAATCTTGGGTAAGGAGTACAAGATGGAAATAAATAGGTCCAAAACAAAAGTAATGGAGTGCAGGCGAACGAAGGCAGGTGATGCAGGAAATATTAAATTAGGAAATGAAGTCTTAAAGGAAGTAGATAAATATTGTTACTTGGGTAGTAAAATAACTAACAATGGCAGAAGTAAGGAGGACATAAAATGCAGATCAGTACAAGCAAGGAAAATCTTTCTTAAGAAAAAAAATCTTCACACCTCAAACATTGATATAGGAATTAGAAAGATGTTTTTGAAGACTTTCGTGTGGAGCGTGGCATTGTATGGAAGTGAAACATGGATGATAACTAGCTCAGAAAAAAAGAGAATAGAAGATTTTGAAATGTGGTGTTACAGAAGAATGCTGAAGGTGAGATGGATAGATCGAATCACAAATGAAGAGATAGATACTAAATCGAATTGGTGAGAGGAGATTGATTTGTCTAAATTTGATGAGAAGAAGAGATAGATTGATAGGACACATCTTAAAATACCCAGGAGTTGTTCAGTTGGTTTTCTGAAGTATGTGCAGTTGGTAAGAATGGTAGGGGTAGACCAAGGTATGAATATGACAAGCAGATTAGAGCAGATGAGAATGCAATAGTTATGTAGAAATGAAAAGGTTAGCTCAGGATAGTGTGGCATGGAGAGCTGCATAAAACCAGTCTATCAACTGATGACTCAAACACACACAACTGAACAGAAATTTATGTTTAAAAGCTCATATCAAGTTAATATAAATTTAGACAGCTTTCATGATCAAATTGTTACGAGTAATTTCTACATTTGTTTTAATGGCCTATCCTTAAATCAAATCTGGGTGAAAAATTTATATTTTCACATCTTACACAACTTTATAGTTTAGTACCAAAGACAACGTCTGTACTGTTTATTTTCTTTGATGACCAATCTGTGGACTGTGAGATGCAATAAGAAGTGTAATTTTTATTAAGGATTACTTTAGAGTGAAGATGACATTTCAGCAGTGAAGAAAATGATCAAACTTACCTCCGAAAATTATGTGAAAGCAATATTAAAAAAGGAATGCAAATTAAAACACAATTTACCTTCACATTCAATAATTTTCGAATGTTAAATATGTTCAAAACTATATCAATTGCAAAAATTTTCTGCAAATTAAAATGATCACGCCATTTACGAGCTCTCATGGTTCTACAGGGAGTAGCTCTGTCTTTCCAAGTTTCGGAGCACACTTTGCATTATCGACAAAGGTGCTGTGACAGCTACAATCTGACTGCGATAGATGTTGGAAATCTTCACAGAAACATAACATGCAGAATGCTGACGTTTCCTATGAACGAAAGTCATGTGCATAGAGTGCGAAAACAACAATTCTCTGTTACATGTGTCCAGGAATTCTTATGAATGTTGGTCATAAGAGTAAGGTATCAGATGGGTTTTAAGTGGATCTTGTTGGGAAATTTATATTTGCATACTCCACAACGGTAGATCATTCTTCAGAAAGAGTGGTACGGTACATTTTAAATGACATTCATTAGCAAAATAACACTTTGATGACTTAGAATTCTACTGCCATGCTCAGGAGTGAATTAACATGTGTCTTATGAGATGTCTTATGAAGACGTACTACTACACAATGTACAATGCAGAGGTCTCTCTCTATGATTAATTAAAGTACTCGGCCAGAAATATGTTCTACTGCATACATCACAATCCTACAACCTCATTCCTGAGTGAGCTAAAATGTGTCTTTTGAGATGGTCCTTGGTTTGAAACCTACTACTGCATAGTGCACATTCATAAGGCCTATCTCCAGATCCAGAGTGAGCCAAAATATGTCTTTTGAGATGTTCCTTGGTTTGAAATCTACTATTGCACAATGCACATTCATGAGGTCGTACACCCGAGTGCGTTAACATGTGGGAACGGAGATGCGTTCGCTGGATGCAAGTACGATTGCACACATGACACCGGTATGGCCTTACTCCAGTATGAATTAATGCATGTCTAATTAAGTCACACTTAACTTTGAATAATAATTTATTAAGGTGCGCTCGAAAGAGCATTACTTAACCTAGTAAAACATTTACAAATTAGCAATTTTTTATATTTTATATTCTCAGTTCAAAGCTTCAGGAAAAATCCGCAGCGGCCATCAGAGCCACTTATAAAATAAGAAATATAACCCAGCTGTCAACTGATACGGCGATGAAACTCTTTCATAGTGCAATAGAGCCAATAGTCACCTATGGTATTGAAATAATATGGGAAAATCTGTCATTTAGTGACTTAACGGAAATTGAGAAAGTGAAGGCGTATTTCATGAAGAGGGTTATGGGTGTGAGCAAGGCATCCCCTTCTAGGCTAGCTTAACTTTGAATGTACTACTGCACAGCGAACAACAGTGTGGCCTTTCTGTAGAGTGAGTTAACATGTGAGTTCGGAGAATAGATGGCTTGTGAAATTTCTTACTGCAGACATTGCAACAGTACGACTTCTTCTGGGTGTGAGCTGAAGTGTTTCTCACCATTTCTCGAGAATGAATTAAAATGTGTCTTTCTAGATGCGAACGTGTAGAAAAGTTTTTAGTGCACACTGTACATTGGTGCATCCTTTGCCCAGTGTGGGTTAGGAGATGGTTCCTAAGATAACCTTTTCGAGTGAATGTCTTACAGCAAGAATCACAAGAATTCACCGTTCGTTTGGTCACTTCGCCCTCATACTTTATACTGAAAAATAAGCAAAATCCAACTTCATCACATGAATAGCACATTATCAGGTATGGATCATACAAGGAAATTTATAAGTACCAATACATTTATTACATCAGAACATAACTGTATTTATAGCTTAATCACTCTTACATTGTCGAGTGTTATTATTTCTGATTTACAAGTCACAAATATAGGGATTTGCTAACACCATCCAGATGAACGCCTTATGTTAGCTTACCAATTAAATTAGCATTTTTCTGTTTCATTCCATGACAACTAACTGGACTCAAGTAAACCTTTTACACAGTGATAGTAATTCAGCATAAGTTGTTGTTTATCTCAGAAAATTAATGAGTATGATTTTTGCTTAAAGTAAAATTTAGCAAAATCTTTGTAGCTAATTCCACAACATACATAAAATATCATATAACTGAAAACTCACATACCTTCTTCGGATTAACTAAAATTTTATGAATATTTTCGTGACAATCGCGCACATCAATGGTATGAGAATAATAACTTCGTCAAAATTAATAAATTTGACATTTAATGGTTAAAATATTCCCGAAGTATTCGCAGTTTGCCGAGTGAGCTGTTCACGCAGCTATGAGCTTGCAGTTGGGAGATAGTGGGTTCGAACCCCACTGTCGTAGCCCTGAAGATGGTTTTCTGTGGTTTCCCATTTAATTCCAGGCAAATGTTGGGGTTTTACATTAATTAAGTCCACGGCCGCATCCTTCCCACTCCTAACACTTTCCTATCCGATCGTCGCCACAAAACCTATTTGTGTTGGTGCGACGTAAAACAAATTGTAAAAAAAGGATTATTCAGTGGATAAAATTATGTGGTGTATTAGAAGTGGCACCGCGTGGCCATAATATACAAAAAGTTCCATAAATTCTATAAATTTCAAAGGTCCCATTCATTTTACAGCTGAAGTAGAGGTTGCTATGAAAGAGCACCTGACCAATGCTTCTGCATTTACCGGTACCTCGAAAACCGTTCAGAACGAGCTTCCCGACTGTATGTTGATTGTATGTAGGGAACAAATTTCTTCAGAAATTGGGGAATCCATTTCCTTGCAATAAAAGCAGATGAAACAACGGATGTTTCAAACAAATGACAAATGCCAATTGGTACTTATTTTTCGATATGAATTAGAGGGTCACATCCATGAAAGGTTTGGGGGTTCGTGAATAAAATCCTCAGGGCAGTGGATGGATTCAGTCAATATCTGTTAGAGCGACTTAATCCCATATTGGCACCACATAAACTCATTTGTCAGATTTATAACGGAAGGACAGGGGCTGGGCAGGCGAACTTGAAAGTACAGTATCCTAATGCACATTTCATTCATTGCTATGGACACCAATTAAATTTGACAATGCAGCCACTGCTGCTGAAGCACGTGCTCTGTTTCAGTGTTGGAACATCAAATCTATCAACGCTCTTTTTATTGTAGAGCCTAACCTTGCAATCTCATCCATGCTGGCTGCTACTGAGCAGGTTGGCGGCGAGATTCCGATCGTGTAGCCCAGGGCATTTCAAACACCCAAACATCTCATGTTCAGAGGTTCTGTGCACAGAGCATCGGTCCGACTCGTCCCGGTTCGGACCAGCGTTTTGTCTCGAGGCACTCGGCTGAGCTCGGCTCTACTCTGCGCGGACGGTGGAGCGCTGTAGGATAATTGAGGAAGGGCAAGACACGCAGAGTGAGTGAGACAGGCGTAGGGAGAGAGAGATACAGGGTTATTGTTCAAACTTGAGGAGTGGAGGTCTGCACTCTAGTCAACCTAGTGAAGTCTTCGTTTAAACCTTGCGCCGTGCAATTCACTGGTGCATGCACCCTGAGAGACCCCGGTATAGCCTCAGGACGATCTCCCACTCTCGCACGAAGCAAATTCTGGGGTTCTACCTTAATTAACACAACGATCGCTCCCTTCCCTTTGACATACCATCGTCACCAAATAACTGACAGATTTTTTGCAACATTAAAACGAAGATGATTTCGGCCCTTGTTACTGACACGTCGCCACTTTGGCTGATTAGACGCTGCATCGTTTCAATTGCTGATCCCAGTTTAACGCTTCTTTATCTCGCCCTTTTAAGAACGTCTTTGTACCGTTTCTTGTTCTCCTCCCATATCCACATCACTTAATTGTCAAAAACGATGACTATCTGAGACGATACCTACCATTTGTCAAAGGTGGCTAAACAGGAACTTACCGCGTTGACCGCGATAGTAGGACTGCCTCACTGGAGTCTGGCACAACTTAGTAAAATACTTCAGGCGATATTATTATATGAAATAAATTATGATATTGTTAATGAGTAGTAACGATAATGATCATATTCGTAATATATCTATACCATCCACACTACCTGCGAAGGGTCTTCACTGATTCTTTCTTCTGCTGAAAAAATTGTGATGTGAAAAAAGGTGTAATGGAAAATGAGCATGAATACCTTCGTGTGAATGAGAAGTACAGTGGCGGAAAAAATATCCAAATACCAAGAATGGTTGTGCTAGATTAACGAACGTTGGTAGGCGTGTTTATACATCTGAAAGATTACGTTGATTCAAATTTCCCGCAAATCACATTAGCGTGGCGCTAGTAGTGGTCCAATTACGTTGCACATCTGGTTTGCTTTAAATAGGGACTGTACTGGGCGAGAGAGTTAGTTACCTATGAGACTGGACGGAGTGACTGTGAGTGGGTCAAGAATGCCCCTACGACGACGAAGAGGTCAGTATCAACAGCTCACTGCGGTTGAACGAGGCCGTATAATAGGGCTAGGTGAAGGTGGATTTTCCTTCCGCGCTCTTGGAGAATGACTTGGCAGGAAGGTCTCTACTGTGCATGCGAGCTGGCAGCGGTGGTCACGAGAAGGTACGCTCGCAAGAAAACCGGGCTCCGGACGTCCCCATGGCATCACCGAGAGGGAGGACCGCCGTATACGGCGTATGGCTGTGGCGCAGCGGACAGCGTCTGCAGCCGCAGTTCGAGCAGAAATTGGCACCGCAGTGACGCAACGAACTGTTTGAAATCGGTTACTTGAAGAACAGCTCCAAGCCGGACGTCCTGCGGCTTGCATTCCACTTAGCCCAAACCACCGCCGTCTGTGACTTCAGTGGTGTCAAGCGAGAGATCATTGGAAGATGGAGTGGAGGTCTGTTGTGTTTTCCGACGAAAGCCGGTCCTGCCTTGTTGCCAGTGATGGTCATGTGTTAGTTAGAAGGCCAGGTGGGCGCCTGCATTCAACCTGTCTGTGGCGTCAACGCACTGGACCTACATCAGGAGTTTTGGTCTGGGGAGCAATTTCCTATGACAGCAGGAACACTCTCATGGTTACACCACGCACCCTGACTGCAGATGTGTAGTCTGTCTGGTGATTCGACCCGTTGTGCTGTCATTCATGAACAGCATTCCCGGGGGTGTTTTCCAACAGGATAATGCACGCCCCCATGTCGCTGTTGTAACCCAACGTGCTCTACAAAGTGTTGACATGTTGTCTTGATCTGCTCAATCCCCCGATCTGCCCCCAATCGAGCACGAATGGAACATCATTGGATGACAACACCAGCGTCATCCACAACCGGCATTAACCGTCCCTGTATTGGCCGACCAAGTGCAACAGGCATGGAACTCCATACCGCAAGCTGACGTCCGGCACCTGTACACCACAATGCATGCACATTTGCATGCCTGCATTCAACAGTCAGGCTATTACACCGGTTATTAATGGACCAGCATGGGACATTTGCGATGGCTTTTCTCGCGCGGATATTAACCTGTAGTCTTGTGCCGTTAATCAATTAAGTATCTTACCTCGACAAATATATTACCAAAATGTCCGTATTCTTCATTCCTTATTTCATGGTGTTTGGATTATTTTGCGCCAGTGTACGAGGTATTACCTACTAATACTTTTAGTACATATCATTATTCAATTTCAAGTTTAATAAAATATTTAAAAGGGTGTATACATGAGAATAACACCAGAAATAATCACAGATTTGTTTTTATTCTTCATTGATGTATCTTCAGTCTCCATCGTTCTTGTTCATTCCTTCACCATCTGAGTCTAGAATCAAGAAAGAAAAATACGTATAATTACCTGAACTCAATGAGAACAATACAGTGGTAAATCCAGTGCCAACTATAGTATTAATTTGCTCTAAAAAGATCGTTGTGCATTTTCGAGTCTTGGAGAGATTTCAAGGATTTAGACCCATTGTAATATAAGAAACAAACAGTGGTGATGTAAAATCCTAAGATCTGGACCACAGCTTTTCTATAATACTACACAAATAGAGTAAGAGGCAGTGAAGGCCTTTTCCTTCTACTGTATATGAAAGCATATGGGTTTGATTCCCTGTCGCGTCTCCGAAAGCCGTAAAAGTAGTTAGTGAGACGTAAAGCCAATAATAATAATAATAATAATAATAATAATAATAATAATAATAATAATAATAATAATAATAATAATAATAATAATAATAATAATAATAATAATAAATAATAATAATAGTATTTGAGTCATCAGTCCATAGACTGGTTTGACGCGGCTCTCCATGCCACCCTATCCTATGCTAACATTTTCATTTCTATGCAACTACTGCATGTTACATCTGATCTTATCTACATGTCATATCCATATCTTGGTCTACCACTAACGTTCTTACCCACTAAACTTCCATCAAAAACCAACTGAACAAGTCTGGGTGTCTTAAGAAGTGTCCTGTCATTCTATCTCTTCTTATCGTCAAATTTGGCCAAATTGACCTCCCCTCACAAATTCGTTTCAGTATCTCTTCATTCGTTATTCGATCTTCTTCTGTATTCTTCTGTAGCACCACATTTCAAAAGCTTCTATTCTCTTTCTTTCTGAGATAGTTGTCGTCCATGTTTCACTTCCAGAATCTCAATCAACGTTATCGAATGCTTTCTCTAGATCTACTAAGGCCATATAAGTGGTCTTGTCCTTCTTAATTCGATCCTCTAAGATCAGACGTAAAGTTAGGATTGCTTCACGTGCTCCTACATTTTTTCTGAAACCGAATTGATCTTCCCCCAACTCAACTTCAACTTGTCTTTCCATTCTTCTGTAAATAATAGGTGTGCACATTTTGCAGGAATGAGATACTAAACTAATGGTGCGGTAATTTTCACACTTGTCAGCACCGACCTTCTTGTGAATAGGTATAACATCATTCTGCCGAAAAATCGGATGGCACTTTTCCTGTCTCATGCATCTTACACACTAGATGGAATAACCTTGCCATGCTGGTTTATCCTAAGGCAGTCAGTAATTCAGAGGGAATGTCATCAATTCGAGGTGCCTTATTCCTATTTAGGTCTCCCACTCCGTCAAACTCTGACCTAAAAACTGGGTCTCCCATTTCATCAGCATTAGCAGCCTCTTCTTGTTCCTGAACCAAATCATCTACGTCTTTAACTTGATACAACTGTTGGATATGTTCCTCCCATCTTTCTGCTTTGTCTTCTTTCCCCAGAAGTGGCTTTCCATCTGAGCTCTTGATATTCATACACCTAGATTTCCTTTCTCCAAAAGTTTCCTTGATTTTCCTGTATACGTTTCGTAGGACCATACAACCTTCAACATCCTTACATTTCTCCTTCTGCCATTCTTTGTTAGCTATCTTGCACTTTCTATCCACTTCATTCTTTAATCGCCTGTATTATTTTCTGTCCTCTTCATTTCTTGCATTCTTGTATTTTCTTCGTTCATCGATCAGGTCTAGTATCTCCTGAGTTTTCCATTGATTCTTAGTTGATCTATCCTTTCTTGCTAACATTTCTCCAGCAGCCCTACTGACCTCATTCTTCACGACTGTCCATTCTTCCTGTATTGTGTTTCCTTCAGGCTTTTCATTTAATCGCTGTGCTACATGTTCCTTGAAACAATCGTTCACACTCTTTTCTCTCAACTTGTCTAGATACCATCTCCTTGCATTCATTCTTCAATTTCTTCAGCTTCAGAGGGCATTTCATAACCAATAAGTTGTGATCAGAGAGCCACATGACCATAGTATTCACCCAGTTGACACAGTATATGAGTATCAGGTTCTTAATAATAATAATAATAATAATAATAATAATAATAATAATAATAATAATAATAATAATAATAATAATAATAATAATAATAATAATAATAATAATAATAATAATAATTGCACCGGGGATACACCTCCGTCCCGTTGAACTGCGAGCATTCTAGAAAGCCATCTGTGCTATGAATCTTGAACTAACGTAAGACAAGATACATGGAACTTCAACCATTAGATGGCTCTACCATTGGCCTATGTGCCCCCTCTGGCGGGATTAACGACAATTATTAATTCTTGGGGGAATTAAAAGAATGTTAAGGTGGCAAACTGTAAGTTTTGTAGATTTTTTTAATGTGTTAAAGTTGTCAACACTCCTACGGCCTCCTTCTTCCTTAGTTATTAACCAATCAGGAATTTGTGTATATTTCTCTAGCCAATGTAAATTGGGGGTGTGTACAGGCATCCAGCCTATCTATAAAGAGTTCTGGAACTTTCCCCTCCGAGACGCTATAAAAGCTGGACGCTTTTTGATCCGTATTGTCATGTTCATCGCTCCGGTCTAGTGAGTGCGGCGCGTTATTGGCTGCCTGCCGTCGTTCGGAAGACCCAACTACTCAAGGTAATAGCATACATTTCTTAACATGTGATAGCTCCAGTCAGATAACTTGAGAGGAAGGTTTAAAACTTCTTTTATTAATCCAAAGTTCTAAAATCATTGTTTAAATGTAAATTTTCGGCAAGTCTGAGGACTCTGTTCAAATCCCTGCTGGGAAACATGTAAAGTAAGGGAAAAATATTGTTCACCCTCTGTTGATTCCCACTCAACTTTGTATGGGGCGACTAAAATTTTATAAAACTCTAAATCTTCACACTGCTTTGGTACTTAATATTTTGCATCTAGTTACCCCTCTGTAGCATAGGCTTAGACTCTGCAACTTCAGTCCATAAGCCCATTTAGGGTTTTAAGTGGTTTTCCTAAACGAGTGCAAGTGTTTTACCTCCTAGCTTTTTGTTCATGATCGTTCATGTTAAACCTTTTATTTTTAATTTAAAGCCATTTAGAATGGGCGCTCATTGGCCCTGTTTATTTGGTAATTGTTTATAGACGAGTGTGTAGCAGACTGCTGAGCAGAAGTGACAGTAAACACTGTTTTTGAAAGTTGTAAGACATAATTTTGTAAGAAGCTTGAGCCTCTTCGAGGCTGGACTACAGAAACATTTCGGATCTAAGTCTCCTAGAATGTAAGAGTGGAGCAAATATGCTCTTGTGAAATAGTGTACCTTCAGAGCTACGATGCTCATCCCGCATATATTATCTTGTTCATATTGCTATCAAATTCTTGTACCTGATTTTGGATTTATAGTCCAATGTTGTTGTCAGAGCTGACGAGCTCATCGTTATTCCATTTAACTGTTATTTGTTGTTGCTTGTTCAGATTTTCTACCTACCAAATTTTAAAATAAAAAAAGAAAGAAAGAAATGTTCAAAATTTAGTGCTTTAACCTGTGCACCCATTCACCCGGACACCTTCTTACACCTCTGCGTTCCACGAAATACCCATAATAATAATAATAATAATAATAATAATAATAATAATAATAATAATAATAATAATAATAATAATAATAATAATAATAATAATAATAATAATAATAATAACATCCTACGTACATCTTCATGATAGACTGGTATACCTTTCAGCATTCAGTCTGCAAGCCTC